>NW_026913628.1:0-2500 GCF_034315485.1 Pezoporus occidentalis | reverse complement strand
GTGTTGCACTCACTTTGTTACAGTTACAGGGGAGAAATGGGTTAGGGTTAGGGTTAGGGTTAGGGTTAGGGTTAGGGTTTGGGTTGAGAACCTCTGTGGGTCATTAGAATGCTCTTGAACATGTTTTATTTTGCTCACTTTGTTACGTTTACTGTGTTTTCCTATATATATATATATATAGTATTACACTCACTTTGTTACAGTTACAGGGGAGAAATGGGTTAGGGTTAGGTTTACGTTAGGGTTAGGGTTAGGGTTAGGGTTAGGGTTAGGGTTAGGGTTGAGAACCTCTGTGGGTCATTAGAATGCTCTTGAACATGCTTTATTTTGCTCACTTTGTTACGTTTCCTCTGTTTTCCTGTATATATATATACATATAGTATTACACTCACTTTGTTACAGTTACAGGGGAGAAATGGGTTAGGGTTAGGGTTAGGGTTAGGGTTAGGGTTAGGGTTAGGGTTAGGGTTAGGGTTAGGGTTGAGTACCTCTGTGGGTCATTAGAATGCTCTTGAACATGTTTTATTTTGCTCACTTTGTTACGTTTCCTCTGTTTTCCTGTATATATATATACATATAGTATTACACTCACTCTATATATATAGTGTTGCACTCACTTTGTTACAGTTACAGGGGAGAAATGGGTTAGGGTTAGGGTTAGGGTTAGGGTTAGGGTTAGGGTTAGGGTTGGGGTTGAGAACCTCTGTGGGTCATTAGAATGCTCTTGAACATACTTTATTTTGCTCACTTTGTTACGTTTACTGTGTTTTCCTATATATCTAGATACATAGTATTACACTCGCTTTGTTACAGTTAGAGGGGAGAAATGAGGTAGGGTTAGGTTTACGGTTAGGGTTAGGGTTAGGGTTAGGGTTAGGGTTAGGGTTAGGGTTGAGAACCTCTGTGGGTCATTAGAATCCTCTTGAACATGCTTTATTTTGATCACTTTGTTACGTTTCCTCTGTTTTCCTGTATATATATATACATATAGTATTACACTCTCTTTGTTACAGTTACAGGGGAGAAATGGGTTAGGGTTAGGGTTAGGTTTAGGGTTAGGGTTAGGGTTAGGGTTAGGGTTAGGGTTGAGCCTCTGTGGGTCATTAGAATGCTCTTGAACATGTTTTATTTTGCTCACTTTGTTACGTTTCCTCTGTTTTCCTGTATATATATATACATATAGTATTACACTCACTTTGTTACAGTTACAGGGGAGAAATGGGTTAGGGTTAGTGTTAGTGTTAGGGTTAGGGTTAGGGTTGAGTACCTCTGTGGGTCATTAGAATGCTCTTGAACATGCTTTATTTTGCTCACTTTGTTACATTTACTGTGTTTTCCTATATATCTATATATATAGTGTTGCACTCACTTTGTTACAGTTACAGGGGAGAAATGGGTTAGGGTTAGGGTTAGGGTTAGGGTTAGGGGTGGGGTTGAGAACCTCTGTGGGTCATTAGAATGCTCTTGAACATACTTTATTTTGCTCACTTTGTTACATTTACTGTGTTTTCCTATATATCTATATATATAGTGTTGCACTCACTTTGTTACAGTTACAGGGGAGAAATGGGTTAGGGTTAGGGTTAGGGTTAGGGTTAGGGTTGGGGTTGAGAACCTCTGTGGGTCATTAGAATGCTCTTGAACATACTTTATTTTGCTCACTTTGTTACGTTTACTGTGTTTTCCTATATATCTATATATATAGTATTACACTCGCTTTGTTACAGTTAGAGGGGAGAAATGGGGTAGGGTTAGGTTCACGGTTAAGGTTAGGGTTAGGGTTAGGGTTAGGGTTAGGGTTGAGAACCTCTGTGGGTCATTAGAATCCTCTTGAACATGCTTTATTTTGATCACTTTGTTACGTTTCCTCTGTTTTCCTGTATATATATATACATATAGTATTACACTCACTTTGTTACAGTTACAGGGGAGAAATGGGTTAGGGTTAGGGTTAGGTTTAGGGTTAGGGTTAGGGTTAGGGTTAGGGTTAGGGTTAGGGTTAGGGTTAGTGTTGAGAACCTCTGTGGGTCATTAGAATGCTCTTGAACATGTTTTATTTTGCTCACTTTGTTACGTTTCCTCTGTTTTCCTGTATATATATATACATATAGTATTACACTCACTTTGTTACAGTTACAGGGGAGAAATGGGTTAGGGTTAGTGTTAGGGTTAGGGTTAGGGTTAGGGTTAGGGTTGAGTACCTCTGTGGGTCATTAGAATGCTCTTGAACATGCTTTATTTTGCTCACTTTGTTACATTTACTGTGTTTTCCTATATATCTATATATATAGTGTTGCACTCACTTTGTTACAGTTACAGGGGAGAAATGGGTTAGGGTTAGGGTTAGGGTTAGGGTTAGGGTTGGGGTTGAGAACCTCTGTGGGTCATTAGAATGCTCTTGAACATACTTTATTTTGCTCACTTTGTTACGTTTACTGTGTTTTCCTATATATCTAGATATATAGTATTACACTCGCTTTGTTACAGTTAGAGGGGAGAA
>NW_026913627.1:0-10946 GCF_034315485.1 Pezoporus occidentalis | reverse complement strand
CAGTATGTATTTCATGATGGTGACACAGCCCCACGGCCCGACTGGTGGACTGGAAGCATGAGCTGCTAGAAATACGTTTTTCGAAATGGCCTTATCTCTTGTCCAAGGTTTTCTCCCGGCAAAAAGTACACAGTGGAAAATTGGAAGATCCAAATGTGGGGATTGAGAGGCATTGGTAGAAGGTGCAAACCATAGATCAGTTAATCATAAACCTTTCCTCATAGGGAGCTATTCTAAGTTATTGCAGATGGTGCCCTTCAATTTAAAAATACATCTGGGCTTTGGAAGATGTGTAGTGGTTCGGTTGTCTCATTCTTCTATGAACAAAAATACTGTGAGCACAAATACTGAGATGTGCTGAAATCCTTCTCTGAAAGAGTGATAATTCCTGTCATGATGCTGAATTTGCTAAAGCTTAATGAGTTGGGTGAATAATCCTTTTTTGAAGCAGCTGCTAACTTCATCATGTTAGCTGCTGGGAGACATGGGATACCCAAGTGACTGTAAACGCAAGTCGTATGTTTTGAGATGCTGACTTGGTGTGACAAAGTAAGGAATAATAGTTTTTCTTCATTTTAATTCCTGAGAGCCCTGAGGACAGGTGCACAGTGCCACTGCCCAGATGGGAATTTTCCTTCACATTAAAGTACAAGGGCAAGGCCAGGGTCTCCACCTTATCTTGTGCTTTACACTGGTATCAGTGCACAGTTCTGTTACAAACATGTTTTATCCTGGGGAGCAAATAAAGATTAGAAGGTTTCTGTGGAAAAAGGGAAAATCCTGTAATGGGACTAAGCATGGAAAAAAATTTACCAAAAGTATGTAATCCCACCATGCTTATGCAGAGCACGAACAATTCTTGATCTGCAATAGTATTTAATTTGATCTCCTTGTGAATTTATAATTCCTTTGTCCATAACATGCCATTGGCGATAATATTGCTTTAACCTATTTTGTAACCTATTGCTTTAACCTTTAACCTGAGATATAGCTTTAACCTGTTGCATAATATTTAGGCTATGAAGGACAGCTTCATTTTCCTTCATTTCAAAGAGTTCAATATTTGGTTAAGCATCCACCCAAATTTCAGGAAAATCCAGTAATTCAGAGTACAAATTGGGAAGATCGACCATACCTGCCTTTATCTTGGCACTTGTTTTTTGTTTCCCATTGTTACTTATTTAATCTACTCTGATCTTTAATTATCAGTTATTCTTAAGAGCATGAAAGACATCATATAGGGATATCTGGTAACCCCCTTGAAGACGAAGGTCTCCCTGAGTCTCTTTATGCTACTTGCTTAAATCAACAAGAGAAACTCTTCCCAGGCTTCTGCCAGAGCTCACAGCAAAAGTTTTGGGTCATAGTTCCTGTGGTGCTAGTGTGCCTAAAATCTTGATGGTAGACATCTAGTGAACATACCTCATCCAAGTCCTCCTCATTCTCCTGTCTGCCTCTCAGGGGCCTCTTCTAGAGGACCACATGAATCCCAGAACCCCAGGGTGCTTGCCAGCAGAGCAGCTCACGGAGAAAACTGATCTCAAATGAAGGTAAATGGGACATTTGTGATACACAGCCCAGAGGTCATCAGGCACCCAGGCTGCTTCAGAACAGCCCTTCAGGCCTTTCAGTGAGAAAGATAAACAGACTTCTTTGCATTCAGGCTGAAATTGGAACGCCTATTCCTGCCCCATTCTCCTTCCTTTATGGTGACAAATTGCTAAAGAAATATAAATATTATCTTCTGCTCAATGCACAGACACATTGTAAAGACTTTTCCATGGGCTTTCAAAATATACACTCCAGGATGTACACCTCCTGCTGCAAACAAGTCTCTCATTGAATGCAGTGATGCTGCAGCAGAATGCTGGCAGCTCCAGGGGCACAGGAAGGAGGAGGACTGGCAAATGGAAGGCAGCTGTGTTAGATATTATCGATGGACAAGCAATGGCAGGTTGCACTTCTAGAAACCTGTGTTCCCAGTTCAAGTATTTCAGTCAGCCACATCATCATTGGACTCAGATAACCTAAACACATTAGCCCAGGCTCATGCAAGCTCCTGGGAAAGAGGCACATGGTGAGACCATGGGCTGACAGAGACAAAACTTCCCAGGAGCATGAAGTAGAGGAGTTTCTGAGGCCAGTCCTTGTACATCTCTCAGAGCTTGGTGGCAGAGGCACAGCTAATTCTCTCCTCCCCAATCTCTCCTGCACAGGAGGAGCTGATTGAAAGACATCCCACCTGACCCAGGAACATCAGGTCCCTCGTTGCTGGAGGCCAGCAGGGTGTCTGGGGAAGGGAGGGTTTGCATCTTTTGCTCTTTGTATCTGTAATGGACGGTGAGAGATAGGCTCCTGGTTTAGGATATTCCAGTGCAGTGGTCTCCAATGTGGGGTGCAAGCCCACTTGTACCCCCATGGGGATGTAGTAGACAATCCACTGGGGCGTGGGAAGAAAACATTACAACTTTGCTATTACACAGAAAACATTAGAACTTCAGTATTATATGCCTGTAATTCAGCATTATATGCATGTAATTTCAGTTACTAAATACAGCTATACTTGGGGTGGGTGCTCAAAAATAGTTTACCATTGGGGTGTGCAATCGGAACTGTTTGGAGACCACTGTTCTAGTAGTTTCCACAAGTACCTTGCATGTTCTTTCTTACATTCTGCTATAACATCTGCTGCCAGCTCTGCAGAGCCTTCATGTTGTCATTCATTTCTTGACTGTGAGGGTTTCCTTCCCCTTTTGATCACACCCCAGCAAATTAAACCTGTGCTGATGCTCTCATAAACGACAGCCTCATCTGCCGTGTTT
This sequence comes from Pezoporus occidentalis, assembly GCF_034315485.1. Taxonomy (NCBI): domain Eukaryota; kingdom Metazoa; phylum Chordata; class Aves; order Psittaciformes; family Psittacidae; genus Pezoporus; species Pezoporus occidentalis. Next base: position 8,124 of record NW_026913627.1, on the reverse strand, counting down.
CATTCCTCAACCTACATGAATGTGCTTTCCACCATGACACAGCTGCTGCATCCTGCTCCAAAGGTGTCAGGTGAAGGCTGTGTATATTTCATTCGGGATGCTCTTCAGCAGCCTCTGCTCTTCCATTCTCTTCCTGCCTCAGAGTGATAAAGACAAAGCCTCATGTTTCAGAGTGGCACAGAACTCAGGAGGAGAATTTAGGAGTTGCTGTGAAGACTTGTGAAGTTTCAGACTCTTGTGGCTCTTGCTAATTCCTCTGTAGCTCAGTGGCTGATGCTGCTGCACTTAAAGAGAAGGGATTCAGACCTTGTGCTTGTGAAACTCGGATCCTGTTTCTGTCAGCTCCTCTTCCTGGGGATGTGATGGTTGTGGGAGGGTACAATTGGCCAGAACATTCAGTTCCCTATCAGTGTCCTTGAATGCTGGGAGTTGCTTCTGTGGAGGTTCACTCCCCCCAAAACAATGGATCCTCTCAGCTGCTCAGTGCTTGAAATTGTAAGTATGGATTGGGTCATGTATCTGGATTCCAGTCAAATCTTGCAAAGCCACCAGATTTGGAATATGGTGCCTAGCAAAAGAGAATTCACAACATCAAAGCAGGGTGTATCTGAAAGGAGATAGGAGAAAGCAGAAACACTACCCTCTGTCTTACTGCATTACATGATCTTTCCAATATTCGTGCACTTTTGATATCCTTTTCTGTGCATCCTAACCTGCTTTTCTGGGCACATTTGTCCATGTGGCTTATCACTACTGTTTTGTTCTTTTTAGTTCCTCCAGGCATTCTCCATGGATCTCTTTTGTCCTGAATTTAAGGCATACCTCTGCAGGGAGAGCACAGATCAAGGATCATGATCCTCTGTAACAGCAAACGTAATCTTCCTTCCGTAAGCATTGCTTAGAGCCTCAGGTGTCTGCAGTGATGCGTCCATGCTTGCATCAGTGCCAAACTTGCTGACTGGTGGTGCACTGGACAGGATGCCCAACTAGCAAGGCTCTCCATACTGTCTGTCATGAAACCACAAAGCTCCCAGGGCTCTGTGATACACAAACCTAAAGTATTGGAGTACATTTACTGAAATTGGAAAAAAATTCCCCTGCATGATGCAGATGTGGAGATTCTCACTGATGGCAGCAGCTACACAGTGGAAGAAAAACAAAGAGCTGGCTATGTAATGGTAACCAGTACCCAAATACTAGAAACTAGAGCACTGCCTAGTAATGCTTCTCTTCAAAAGGCAGAGTTAATAGCTTTGACTTGAGCCTTAGGGTTAAGCCATGGAAAAAGAGTCGCCATTTATACTGGTCCAAAGCATGCATTTGGAGTGGTGCATGCCCCTGGGACAATTTGGAAAGAAAGGGCATTGTTACATTCACAGGGACTCCAATAAAACATGGATCACAAATGATGAAACTCTTACAAGAAGTTCTGCAGCCGAGGGCCAGAAGGTGCCAGCGGCTGACACGGGTTTTCTATCAGCGGTGGCTGCAGACCGTGTCCCTCTGAAAGTGAAGTGGAGGGGCTGGAGAAGAGACCGAGGTGTGGAATGCAGGAAGGGGTTTGAATTCAGCGTAAGGGAGAAGGGTGCCCGGAGCAGCTGCAGGGCAGCTGCAGCCAGGCCGTAGCTGTCGTGTTGCCCATCGACTGCATCCCACCCGTTGCCCAGGTCTCGGTGTCCGCGGTGCTCTGCATGCATGAACGCACACCTCCAGGACCTCAAGGGCCCGCACTCATCAGCAAAGCACCGACCGGGCGCTGCTCTTGATGTGCTGCTTCAAGCATGGAGAGGTCTCTCATCTCCAATGGTACTCTATGATCCTCTTCTGTGCCATCATTCCAGGCTGCGTCAGCACCTCAGCTCCCTGGCCATTCAGTCTCACAGATGGGGACTTCTTCCTCACACCCTTTCATTCCTAGGTCTCGACGCCGAGCTTCTTGCGCATCTGCCCCTTCATTTTGACAGTTACTGCTTTGAACGTGTTGTATTATTCTGATGGTATGAAGCAATGAGCAACGCAGCAGCCAACCTGCTATTGGCAGAGATGGGACAGGTAGCAGACGAGGTAAAGAAGTGGGAGATGGAAGCAGTGTGAACAGGCCACAGTTTCAGGCAGGATTTCAGTGTGTGCCTTGTTCCTTGGCTTCTGCAGGTGCTGCATGTGGCTTTGGTTGTCCCTTTCCTCAAGGCTGCTCTCAGTCCAGTCTCCACCCATCTTTGATTGCCCTGACCCACATGCAGGACCTTGCACTTGGGAGGCAAAGGGAAGGAAATAAAGGAAATATACATCACTATCTGTACAGTGACTGTGTATTGGGTCTAGCTGGGATGGAGTCAATTATCCCTCATAGTGCTTTGCTTGTATTTGTATCTAGAAAGATGCTGATAACACACCAGTGTTTTGGATACTGCTGAGCATTGCTCAAACAGCGTCAAGGTTTTGCTCTCCAAAGTCACCACTTCCCTGCCCCACCTCCTACTCCAAAGGCCACTATGCTGGGTTTGGGCAAGAGTCTGGGAGGGGACATAGCCAGGATAGCTGACCCAACCTCACCAAAGGTATATTCCATACCTTATGACATCATGCTCAGCAATAAAAAGCTAAGATAAAAAAGGAGAGAGGACATTCATTATTAAGACATTTCTCTTTCAAATGCTTAAACGCCTTCTAAGGTGCTCTGAGGCCCTACTTCCCAAGAAGTGGCTGAGCATCACCTGCCGATAGGAAGTAGAGAATCAATCTCTTTATTTTCCTTCACATCTTCATGTGGCCTTTGCTTTTTCTTTATTAAATTGACTTTATCTCAACCTATGAGTTCTTTTTCATCTTATTTTCTCCCTTCACCCCTGTCCTGCTGAGGAGGAGGAGCGATAAATGGGGTTTGGTGGACACAGGGCAGCCAGCCAAGTTCAACCAACCATAGGACGTCATCTTAAATATCCTCTCCTTTCACTATTTGATCTTTTCAGTGTGCAGATATGCCCTGAGGAGGGGTTGCTGCTTAATTTTAGGGCTTCGTGGTCAAAAGCACAGAATGTTTATGAAAAGAACTTCCTAATATCCCTAAAACAAGTCTGCAAAGCTCAGGGAGCCTCTGTAGTTCTGCCTGTTTCTTTGTAGCTGATTCTTCTGTAAATGATGAAGGATAATCCAGAGCTGATATAAATGATCCTATCACAACTTCTCTGTGAAATTCCCGGAGTAAAATGACACCACTGTGAGAAAATATGGCCTTAAATGTCTCTTGCTTGCAATATGCTAGCCCTTCCTTGTTATCTGAAGCTTCATACAGCTTGACCCATGAAGCCTCCTATGAGAGACCTGGAAATGAATATCAAGGAACTACCTGTCATATCTCCCTCTCACTCATTTGAATTCATGGTCTATAAGGCTCTTCCTTTTGGCAGGTTGCAGGTGAACGTTAAAGTGGGACAAGACTGGTCTCTGCTGGCCGTCCTTGGGAATTGCCTTATGAACATGGCCTGAGGAGGCGTCGGCACCGCATGGAAACGCTCCTTCAAAACCAGTACTGGGGTGATTAGCTTGTTTTTAAATAAAAGGCAGCATGGGAAAGAGAGTCTGTTACAGGCAGTGAGGACATTGAGCTGTAGACTGGAGAACGAGACAGAATCATCTTCAATGAATTGTAGTAGAATGGTCTTAGACCCTGAATAAACAGTGCTGAGATCAGAGGCAGACTAAGACCAAGGCCAGTAAATAATATCTCACTGTTATTATTTAGGCAGAGACAGACAAATAAAATCCTAAATGTATTTCTAAAACTAACTCAATTGAAACAAAGACAAACATCTGCAGTCATGCACAGTTCACTGTGCGGGTGGTGAGGCACTGGAATGGGTTGCCCAAGGAAATTGTGAATGTTCCATCCCTGGCAGTGTTCAAGGCCAGGCTGGACGGAGTCTTGGGTGACATGGTTTAGTGCCAGGTGTCCCTGCCTATGGCAGGGGGTTGGAACTGGATGATCTTAAGGTCCTTTCCAACCCTAACTATTCTATGATTCTATGATTCATTGCCATGAGTAGTCACTTAAGCACACACTTTTGCTGCTGTAGAAGAGAGGATACTGAAGGGGCACCTGAAATCACCTTCAATATCTTGCATTCTGCAGTTCTATGCCTTAGTGCTAAATGCTTCAGCTTAATCTATGTTTCTCATTCCCTTCCCTGGGATACAAAGAGCTGTGTCCACTGAACAGGACATAAAATGGGTGAAGGAGAGGTGGTTCGGCCCATGAGCAATCCTAGAGAGGATCAAGCAGTGCTGTGAAAATGGTGGAGGTGGTAAACAAAGCACGTGTGCCATGTCAGCAGGTGTGTGCTAACACATCCTAATTCAGCATCATTAAGGTACGCACGGGCCTTTAAAGATACCTAGGCTAGCCATGACAGATCCAAAGGAAACAGTACCCAGCAGAGCAACATCACCCAGACACACAAAGTTTCAGGCTGTCACTCTGCTTACCAAGACCTGCTCGCTTCCTTTTCAAACATGGTCCTCCTGTACCAGTCCTCTGGCTTGAGTGACAGACACCACCACCACCAGGGACTTTCCTTGACTAGTCTGGTTGGATTAGTTATTTAGGTTAGCTTAACAGTCACTCCAAACTGAGAAATTGCAACTGGAAGTGAAACCTCTGACTATGTAATTCTCAACCATGATTAACAGGGAAACTAGTATCCGTGGAAAGGCATGGCTCCCTTTTTTGCCAGGACTGCAAGATACAGCCTACTGCAGCAAAAGGCTAGCATTTCAAGAGGTGATTCTGGAATTAATTTCTGCTTGGAGCCTAAAAACCCAGTCTGTTTTGCAGCACTGTATACAGAATTTCTGGACCGTATTTGCACTTACCTCCAGCTACCATTCATCGCTCAGTTCCCCTCAGTTCCATCTTCTTGGTCCAACTTTACATTCTCTTCTCCCTTCTCTTCCCCAGGAATCAAAAAATGATCAAAAATGTATTCTTGAAGAGCACTGAATCCCCCAGTGAAGAGAAATGGCAAACAAGCACAACCAGATATGACAAAAGAAGAAAACACACCCTAAATAGGAAAGAAACATGAGATTTATAAGGCTAGGAATTGTTCCAACCCAGGTGTAGGACCTTGCACTTGGCCTGGTTAAACTGCATAAAGTTGGCATCAGCCCACCTCACAAGCGTGTCGAGGTCCCTCTGGATGGCATTCCTTCCCTCCAGGGTATCAACCAAACCACACAGCTTGGTGTCATCAGCAAACTTGCTGAGGGCGCACTCAATCCCACTGTCCATGTCACTGACGAAGATGTTAAACAAGACCGGTCCCAACACCGATCCCTGAGGGACACCACTCATTACTGGTCTCCAGCTGGACATTGAACCATTGACCACAACTCTGCATGTGGCCATCCAGCCAGTTCTTTATCCACCGAGTGGTCCATCCATCAAGTTGATGTCTCTCCAATTTAGAGACAAGGATGTCGTGTGGGACAGTGTCGAACGCTTTGCACAAGTCCAGGTAGATGACATCAACTCCTCTGCCAACAGTTCCATAGGTTAATCATAGAAGGCCCCCAGACTGGTCAGGCAGGATTTCCCCTTAGTGAAGCCATGCTGGCTGTCACCAAGCACCTTGTTGTTTTTCATGTGCTTTAGCATCCTTCCCGGGAGAGTGTGCTCCAAGATTTTGCCAGGCACAGAGGTGAGACTGACTGGTCTGTAGTTTGTTCCCTGGGTCATCCATTTTCCCCTTCTTGAAAATGGGGGTTATATTTCCCTTTTTCCAGTCATCAGGAACTTCACCTGGCCGCCATGATTTTTCAAATATGATGGTCAGTGGCTTAGCAACTTCATTTGCCAGCTCCTTCAGGACCCGTGGACGGACTTCATCAGGTCCCATGGGCTTGTGCTCATTCAGGCTCTCAAGATGGTCTCAAACCTGATCCTCTCCTACAGTGGGCCTAAGGTCTTCATTCTCACCGTCCCTGCGTCTGCCTTCCAAGACTTGGGTGGTGTGGTCAGAGCATTTGCCAGTGAAGACTGACACAAAGAAGTCATTAAGAGCCTCAGCCTTCTCCAAACCCAGGCTAGCCAGTTCTCCCAACAGCTTCCAGAGGGGGACCACATTGTCCCTAGTCTGTCTTCTATTCGCTACGTACCTATAGAATCCATTCCAGTTACCTTTCACATCCCTAGCCAAGTTTAATTCTAACTGGGCCTTAGCTTCCCCAGCCTGGTCCCTTGCTTCCCGGACAACATCCCTGTATTCTTCCCAGGCCTCCTGTCCATCCTTCCTTCCACCTTTTATAAGCCTCTTTCTCCCCTCTAAGTTTCCTCAGCAATTCCTTATCCATCCATTGAGGTCTCCTGGCCCTGCTGCTGGATTTTCTTCTCATGTGGACGCAACACTCCTGAGCTTGTAGCAGGTGATCCTTGGATATCAACCAACAGTCTTGGGCCCCCCTGCCCTCTAGGGCTATATCCCATGGAACCTTCCAAAGCAGGTTCCTGAAGAGGCCAAAGTCTGCTCTTTTGAAGTCCAGGGCAGTGAGCTTGCTGCACACTCTTCTCACTGCCCTGAGGATCTCAAATTCGACCATCTCGTGATCGCTACAGCCAAGGCTGCCCTGGAGCATCACATTTCCAACAAGCCTTTCCCTGTTGGTGAGCACGAGGTCAAGCATGGCACCTCTCCTTGTCAGCTCCTCTATTGCTTGCAGAAGGAAGTTGTCTTCCACACAATCGAGGAACCTCCTGAATTGCTTGTGCCGGGACGTACCGTCCTTCCAACAGATAGCAGGATGGTTGAAGTGCCCCATGAGGACAAGTGTCTGCGAGCATAAGGCTGTTCCTATCTGTCTACAGAGTGCTTCATCCACAGAGCCCTCTTGATCATGCAGCCTGTAACATCCCCACAGTAATGCCCTCCATTGCTGTTCTCCCTTTGACTCTGATCCACAAACTCCCTGTTGACTGATCAGCTTCCCCAGACAGAGTTCCATACTCTCCAGCCTATCACGGACATAAATAGCAACTCCCCCTCCCTGGGGAGGAAAAGACATGCTGGGCCTGTCTTTTCTAAAGAGCCTGTAACCTTCCATTCCAACACTCCAGTCACAGGAGCCATCCCACCACGTTTCTTTGATACCTATTATATCATATCTGTACAGATGTACACACATCTCTAATTTCTCTTGTTCCCCATACTATGGGCAATTGTACAGAGGCATCTGAGCCAAGCTCCAAATGAAGCCAGTTCATCGGCTTGAGTGGCTGAAATCTCTCTGCATCACTTTGAGCATTTATTATAGGTGCTGGCAACCGACTGGGTGTGTTGGGATGGAGTGATACCCCCTTCCCCAGACACATTGATTTTAAAGCTTTCTTGACCAGCCTGGCAAGCCTCCTACCAAAACCGCTTTTCCCATCAGCTCCACCAAACTCTGGTAGACCTGGCCTCCCAAATTGAGTTCCATGTTCTAAATATCCAAACCCCTGATTATAGCACCACTGTTATAAAAATTATTAACCTGCTAAATCCACCTAGTCTTTTTAAGGTCCTCTCCTTTATCCTGGAGAATTGATGAAAAACCTATATCTGAGCTCCAGAGCCCCTGACCACCTCTCCCAGGGCTCTTGGTTACTGCTATCTATATTACTAGCACCCACATGGACCACTAGAAGTGGGTAATAGTCAGTGGGACTTACTAGGCTAGGCAGCCTCTCTGCAACATCCCTGATCCATGCCCCTAGTAGGCAACACACCTCAATTGAGGCTGGTTCAGGCTGACATATGGCTGCCTCTGTGCCTTTCAAAATTGAGTCCTCTACTACTATGACCTGCCACGTTTTCATGATGGCACCAGTAGTGATCCTCTTTACCTGTGCATCAGCTGGTTGTTCATGTGGCGAGGTGCATGCTTCCTCCTTAGCCCCCTGCAGAACTGCGAAGCAGTTCCAGGCAGGGACATCAGATTTAGGAGGAAGCCCCTTGCTTTTAGTGGGTTTTCTCTTTTTTTTTTGTTTTGTCTTTTTGTTGGTTTTTTTTTTGTTTTTTTTTTTACTAGTTCCCAGCTCCCCGGATTACTGCCGTCTTTTCCTGTATGCGCTATGAGGGACGCTTGAGGCCC
>NW_026913626.1:0-10577 GCF_034315485.1 Pezoporus occidentalis | reverse complement strand
CCACTAATAGTGGATGAAATGGTTCATAAACTCCGAGAGTTCGAAGACAATCTCACCCCTTCCATCATCTCAGCTGTGAAAAAACTGTCACAGGACATCGAACAATTGAAGGACAATCTATCTGATTTATCCGGCTCCTCACGTGTACCAACACACGTCTCAGCTATTAACAAAAGGCGTCCTATTGTTCAAGAGAGGAGATACAGGAGGTATACGCCACGGGGTACCCTATGGTTTTACCTGCTGGATCACGGAGAAGACATGACAAAGTGGGATGGAAAACCTACTTCAGCTTTGGAGGAACGGGTGAGTGAACTGAAGAGGGGAGCAAGGGCCAAGACTGATCGTCCCATGAGAGCTACGGCTTCAGTCTCTGGTGATCAGTTTCCCAGATGGAGTGGAAGAGCTGATTTTACTCCAGCTCCTGTGATAAAGAAGAATAATCCCTTTCAACACGACTTAAATGTCCAATGCTGTGACGACTGTTAGAGGGGCCCTGCCTCCAGCCAGGTGGAGGTAGGGGACAATCGGATTTACTGGACTGTGTGGATCAGATGGCCTGGCACATCAGTCCCACAGAAGTATAAGGCTCTAGTAGATACCGGTGCACAGTGTACCCTGATGCCATCAAGCTGTCAAGGGGTGGAACCCATCTATATTTCTGGAGTAACAGGAGGATCCCAAGAGTTGACTGTGCTGGAGGCTGAAATCAGCCTGACTGGGAGGGAATGGCAAAAGCACCCTATTGTGACTGGTCCAGAGGCTCCATGCATTCTCGGCATAGACTACCTCAAGAGAGGGTACTTCAAAGACCCAAAAGGGTACCGGTGGGCTTTTGGTATTGCTGCTTTGGAGACTGAGGAAATTGAGCAGCTGTCCACCTTGCCTGGTCTCTCAGAAGATCCCTCTGCTGTGGGGTTGCTGAAAGTTGAAGAACAACAAGTGCCAATTGCGACCACAACAGTGCACCGGCAGCAATATCGCACCAACCGAGACTCCCTGATTCCCATCCATCAGCTGATCCGTAGACTGGAGAGTCAGGGGGTGATCAGCAGGACCCGCTCACCCTTCAATAGCCCCATATGGCCAGTGCGAAAGTCTAATGGAGAATGGAGACTAACAGTAGACTATCGTGGCCTGAATGAAGTCACACCACCATTGAGTGCTGCCGTACCGGACATGCTAGAACTTCAGTATGAACTAGAGTCAAAGGCAGCCAAGTGGTATGCCACGATTGATATTGCCAATGCATTTTTCTCAATTCCTTTGGCAGCAGAGTGCAGGCCACAGTTTGCTTTTACTTGGAGGGGTGTCCAGTTCACTTGGAACCGACTGCCCCAGGGGTGGAAACACAGCCCTACCATTTGCCATTTGATCCAGAATGCGCTGGAACAGGGGCAAGCTCCAGAACACCTGCAATACATTGATGACATTATTGTGTGGGGCGATACAGCGGAAGAAGTCTTTGAGAAAGGGAGGAAAATAATCCAAATCCTGCTGAAAGCCGGTTTTGCCATAAAACGGAGTAAGGTCAAGGGACCTGCACAGGAGATTCAATTTTTGGGAATAAAATGGCAAGATGGACGTAGACAGATCCCCACAGATGTGATCAACAAGATAACAGCAATGTCTCCACCAACTAATAAGAAAGAAATGCAAGCTTTCTTGGGTGCAGTGGGGTTCTGGAGAATGCACATCCCAAATTACAGTTCGATTGTAAGCCCTCTCTATCATGTGACCCGGAAGAAGAATGATTTTAAATGGGGCCCTGAGCAGCAACAAGCCTTTGAGCAAATTAAACGCGAGATAGTTCATGCAGTAGCCCTTGGACCAGTCCGGACCGGACCAGATGTAAAAAATGTACTGTACACTGCAGCTGGGAGAACGGTCCTACCTGGAGCCTCTGGCAGAAAGCTCCAGGGGAGACTCGAGGTCGACCCCTCGGCTTTTGGAGTCGGGGATATAAAGGATCTGAGGCCAGCTATACCCCAACTGAGAAAGAGATACTGGCAGCCTATGAAGGGGTTCGAGCTGCTTCGGAAGTGATTGGCACTGAAGCACAGCTCCTTCTGGCACCCCGGCTGCCCGTGCTGGGCTGGATGTTCAAAGGCAGGGTCTCCTCTGCACATCATGCAACTGATGCTACATGGAGTAAATGGGCTGCACTAATTACACAACGAACTCGAATAGGAAATCCCAGTCGTCCAGGCATTCTAGAAGTCATCATGGACTGGCCAGAGGGCAAAGATTTCGGAATGTCACCAGAGGAGGAGGTGATGCGCGCTGAAGAGGCCCCACCATATAATAAACTGTCAGAAAGTGAAAAGCAGTATGCCTTGTTTACTGATGGCTCTTGCCGTATTGTGGGAAAGCATCGGAGATGGAAGGCAGCTGTATGGAGTCCTGGACGACAAGTTGCAGAAACTGCTGACGGAGAGGGTGAATCGAGTCAGTTTGCCGAGGTGAAAGCCATCCAGCTGGCCCTGGACATTGCTGAACGAGAAAAGTGGCCAGTACTTTATCTCTATACTGACTCATGGATGGTGGCAAATGCCCTGTGGGGGTGGTTGAAGCAGTGGAAGCAGAGCAACTGGCAACGCAGAGGTAAACCCATCTGGGCTGCTGCACTGTGGAAAGATATTGCTGCCAGGGTGCAGAACCTGGTGGTGAAGGTACGTCATGTAGATGCCCATGTACCCAAGAGTCGGGCCACTGAGGAACACCAGAACAACCAACAAGTGGATAAAGCGGCTAAGATTGAAGTGGCTCAGATGGACTTAGATTGGCAACATAAAGGTGAATTATTTTTGGCCTGGTGGGCCCATGACACTTCAGGCCATCAGGGCAGAGATGCAACATATAGATGGGCCCGTGACCGAGGGGTGGACTTAACAATGGACACTATTGCCCAGGTTATTCATGAGTGTGAAACATGTGCTGCAATTAAACAAGCCAAGCGGTTAAAGCCTCTTTGGTATGGAGGACGATGGTTGAAGTATAAATATGGGGAGGCCTGGCAGATTGACTATATCACACTGCCACCAACCCGCCAAGGCAAGCGCCATGTGCTTACCATGGTGGAAGCAACCACCGGGTGGCTGGAAACATACGCCGTGCCCCATGCCACTGCCCGGAACACCATCCTGGGCCTTGAGAAACAGATTTTGTGGCGACACGGCACCCCAGAGAGAATTGAGTCAGACAATGGGACTCATTTCCGGAATAACCTTATAGATATTTGGGCCAAAGAGCATGGCATTGAGTGGGTATATCACATCCCCTACCATGCACCAGCCTCTGGGAAAATCGAACGGTACAATGGGCTGTTAAAAACTACACTGAGAGCAATGGGTGGGGGAACTTTCAAGCATTGGGATACACACTTACCAAAGGCCACCTGGTTGGTCAACACCAGAGGATCTGCCAACAGGGCTGGCCCAGCCCAGTCAGAACTGTTACATATTGTAGAGGGGGACAAAGTTCCCGTGGTGCATATGAAGAATTTGCTGGGGAAGACAGTCTGGGTAATTCCTGCTTCAGGTAAAGGCAAACCCACTCGTGGGATTGCTTTTGCTCAGGGACCTGGATATACTTGGTGGGTAATGCGGGAAGATGGGGAAGTCCGATGTATACCTCAAGGGGATTTGATTTTAGGGGAAAACAGCCAGTGAACTCAATTGTATGCTGTTGCCTGCTGTGTAATGCTTTTATAGCCCATCAACTAGATGTCTCCAGGTCACCAGCGACTGGCCCTGACTTCCCTCCAGCCATCATCCCAACAGAGAATGAACTTTGAACATCATGGACCGAATGGACTCGGCAGCATTATAGGGATTGGTCCATGCACTAAGAAAATGATTTTTCCTCTTGGTCTGTATGTATATGGATGTATATATGTGGGAGAGCGATGGTGTATTGAAAATGTGGGATCTGAGCACGACGTGAATGGTATGGAATAAGGGGTGGATAATGTCCTGGGTTCCGCAGTAGCAGTCATGTTTTTCCTTTGTGTTAACTGGTACAGTGCTGTGTTTTGACTTCCAGTTTGAGAACAGTGTTGGTGAAGCCGATGTTCTCGGTTGTTGCTAAGTGATGTTTACCCTGACCAAGGACTCTGTGAGGCTCATGCTCTGCCAGGGAGGAGGGGAGGCTGTGAGGAAGCAGAGACGGGGCGCCTGACCCGGGCTAGCCGGGGAGGTATTCCATACCACAGCACATCATGCCCGGGGTGAGGGGTAACTGGGAGTTACCCGGAAGGACAGGGGCTTCCGGGTGGAGCTCGTTTCTCTTGGCCGGTGGTATCGTATTCTCTTCCCTTGTTATTTTCCCTTATCATTGTTGTAGCTGATAGTAGCGGTGGTGATTTGTTGCTGGACTGTTTTTGTCTCAACCCGTAGGAGTTGCACTCTCTCGATCCTCCTCCCCGTTCCTCCGGGAGCGGGGAAGGGGAGAGCCCCGGTGCGGGGAGGCGGGGGGGGGAGACGGACACGGACCTCGATTGTTGTCAGCTCGGCACCACTCACTGGGAGTGAGTGAACAAGCTACCTGACTGGGTTTAAACCACGACAATTGCACATGTATTAATTAGGCTGTCTCATTTATTGCAGCTGAAAAAAACTCCACCCACATCATTTTAGATGAGACCAATGTAAAAAAAAAAAAGAAAACAAACAAAAAAAGCTCAATGTAGAGTAAACCAGAGTAAACCTCTTTCTTGTCTTATTTGCTTTCCAATCTGTTTAAGGAAATCTGAGTTCCTATGGCTCTTGCCTACTATAGATTTTGGACAAATGCATACACATCTCCCTGAAATCAGTGTAGCACAACATCAATATTTTTTTCCTAATCTTCTACTTTTTCCCATGTACTTTTTCAGACACAGGAACTACACATACGTTCTAACTTCCAGAATAAATTGTGTGGTTTATCTATCCATGCACCTCCATATTTGTCATTAGCTCAGAAACTCAAGACCTATAAATTGGAGGCCTAAAAATCCTAGAATATTCCATCATGGTATTGTGGGCTTAGCCAAATATCTAGTAAATCATAAATCCAACAAAAACCTGCTTGTTTTCCTTAAAATGTTCCCTTAAAATGTGATCTTTATCTTTTAAAGTGCAGGTATCCATTTCTACTATAACCAAGATGTTCAGACAGCCCCTGCATGTTTAGCAATGTTCCTGTGAAACTCTCATTGTATGAAGAAAAAGATGTCAAACGAGCCAGAAAAAGAAAGAATGTTTGCGTATTTGCTTATCCAATCCATCACTATGCATCTTGAACTAAAATGAGATCTGAAACAGAAATAAGGTTACAGCTTTCCTTCACTTCAGCAGCTGGAAATTTGCACCTCAAGGTGTACGGAAGATACTGAAAAATAGAGCATCTAAAAGGGCTTTGGATTTCTGGCTCTCATTCTTGAGCTCTTGCTTCTTCTGTGGGGCTCCTGTAAGTCCTACCCTCCCGTGCCAGTTATACATGCATATACATACATTTCTGTTTCATATGATGGCTGCAGATAGCCATCTTTAGGCAACAGAATGCCTTCAGAGAACCTCACAATATCCTAGTGAATTCCAGAGTTTCTGCAGAATATGCAGCCTTTACTGTTCTTTCTTTAGAACCTTCGTCAAAAGGACAACAAGAAAAGACAAAAAGAAAAATCTTTCCATTTATGTCAATATAAGGTTTATTTATGTATGTCTACCTTACATTCCTGCAATTATTATTTTTTCCTATAAACACAGTGGAATGTCATAAACTTAATTGAATCCTGTGATCTGTGGTCAGTTCTGTTCCCGATGGAATCAGTGGGAACTTACTTCTTATTTATTATGCCCCCTTTTTTTTTTAACTTTGACATCTCTTTCTGTAGTGTATGTTCACACATACACCCCTGAGACCTTAGATGAAGTCAGGTCAACGGAGCGGTTTGCCTTAGTCGATAAGGAATGGGTTAGAGAGCAGTTGAGCAATCTGGACATCCATAAATCCATGGGTCCAGATGGGATGCACCCGCGGGTGCTGAGGGAACTGGCGGAAGTCATTGCTAGACCACTTGCCATCATCTTTACCAAGTCTTGGGAAACGGGAGAGGTGCCTGAGGACTGGAGGAAGGCAAATGTCACTCCAGTCTTCAAAAAGGGCAAGAAGGAGGACCCGGGTAACTATAGACCGGTCAGCCTCACCTCCATCCCTGGGAATGTGATGGAACACCTTATCCTTGGTGCCATCTTAAGGCATATCAAGGATAAGAGGGTTATGAGGGGCAGTCAACATGGCTTCACCAAGGGGAAATCATGCTTGACCAATCTCTTAGCCTTTTATGAGGAAATAACACGGCGGACGGATGATGGCAGAGCGGTGGATGTGGTCTACCTTGACTTCAGCAAAGCATTTGACACAGTCTCCCACGGCATCCTCACAGCTAAATTGAGGAAGTGTGGTCTGGGTGATCAGGTAGTGAGGTGGACTGTGAACTGGCTGAAGGAGAGAAGCCAGAGAGTTGTAGTCTATGGGGCGGAGTCTAGTTGGAGGCCTGTAACTAGTGGAGTGCCTCAAGGGTCAGTACTGGGACCAGTATTATTTCATATATTCATCAACGATTTAGATGAGGGAATTGAGTGTACTATCAGCAGGTTTGCTGATGACACTAAGCTGGGAGGAGTGGCTGACACGCCAGAAAGGCTGTGCTGCCATGCAGCGAGACCTGGACAGGCTGGAGAGTTGGGCAGGGAATAACTTGATGAAATATAACAAGGGAAAGTGTAGAGTCCTGCATCTGGGCAGGAACAACCCCGGGTTCCAGTATAGGTTGGGGAACGACCTGTTAGAGAGCAGTGTAGGGGAGAGGGACCTGGGGGTCCTAGTGGACGACAGGATGACCATGAGGCAACACTGTGCCCTTGTAGCCAAGAAGGCCAATGGCATCCTGGGGTGTATTAGAAGGGGGGTGGTCAGTAGGTCGAGAGAGGTCCTCCTTCCCCTCTCCTCTGCCCTGGTGAGACCGCATCTGGAATATTGTGTCCAGTTCTGGGCCCCTCAGTTCAAGAAGGACAGGGAGCTGCTGGAGAGAGTCCAGTGCAGAGCAACGAAGATGATTAAGGGAGTGGAGCATCTCCCTTATGAGGAAAGACTGAGGGAGCTGGGTCTCTGTAGTTTAGAGAAGAGGAGACTGAGGGGTGACCTTATGTCATGGGTTCAGCAGTAGCAGTCATTTTTCCCCTTCTTGGTAGCTGGTGCAGTGCAATGTTTTGACTTTCAGCTTGGGAACAGAGCTGATAACAAGCGATGTTTTGGTTTGGCCAAGGACTTTGTGAGCCTCATGCTCTGCCAGGGAGGAGGGGAAGCCAGGAGGAAGCAGAGACAGGACACCTGACCCAAACTAGCCAAAGAGGTATTCCATACCACAGCACGTCATGCCCAGGAGGTAACTGGGAGCCGGAAGGGCCGGAGGACGGCAGGGTTGGAGGAGGTATTGGTCAGAGCTTGGTCGGGCTGGGGGGGCGAGTTATCGGTTGGCTGGTGGTGAGATGATGTATTCTCTTCCCTTGTTATTTCCTTTATCATTATTATCATTGGTGGTAGCAGTAGTGATCTGTGTTATACCTTAGTTACTAAACTGTTCTTATCTCAACCCGTGGGAGTTGCATTCTTTTCGATTCTCCTCTCCGTCCCTCCGGGAGCAGGGGGAGGGCAAGAAAAAGGGGGGGAAGTGAGCGAACGAATTACCTGACTGGGTTTAAACCACGACAGTTCTTTTTGGCACCCAACGTGGGGCACGAAGGGTTGAGATAACGACAGATCTGACTGAATTAATAGTCACTCATCACAATGACGATTTATTGGCTCTCAGAGTTGTTCTTGTTGATCTCACAGCTTCAGAATGTTGTAACTTACGTAGAGCCGGTATTTGCTGTGATAGTGTTTATCAAGTATGGGGCTTGGGCTAAGGTTCTTGTCTCACTGTGCTTTATGGCAATGGCTTGTAATACGGACGGGCTCCAGCAGCAGGGCGGGACGGACGTGGCCGTGGACTTGTACCTGGCCGTCCGGCTGCTCTTCACCGTCCTGGCCCTCACCCTACTCTCCATCTTCGTGAGGCTGCGGGGAGCCGAGGGGGAGCGGCCCCGGGAGCCGGCGGCAGCCGAACCAGCCCGGGAGAGCGGCCCCGGGGACCAAGCGGCGGCGGGAGCGGGGCCGGAGGCCGCGAGGGGACGGCTGCCGGTGGAGGAGGTCGGGGCGGTCGAGGAGCAGAAGGAAGCGGCTGCCGAGCAGCGGGAGAAGGCGGCGGAGGAGCCGAGCCCCGCGGCCGAGCCGAGCCCCGCGGCCGCGCCCAGCCCCGCGACGGCCGAGAGCGTTTCCCGGAAGCCGCCCGCCGAGCCCCAGGAGGATGCAGGAGACCACGCAGCATTTCCCAGCAAGGCAGAGGAGGAAGAGCTGGACTCAGGAAAAGAGAAGCTGGCGGTGGGAGAGCCGTCAAGCACAGCAGCTACACCAGCCCCAGTGACAAGTACAGCAGCTACACCAGCCCCAGTGACAAGTACAGCAGCTACACCAGCCCCAGTGACAAGTACAGCAGCATCGTGTGAGAGTTCTGAAGGTTTTGAATGGCCTTTGGGTGTCCTTGGGACCTGCCTGCTGATTGTGGTGGGGATCAGCATGTTGGCACGCACACAGACTGTGTTTTACCCACAACCATTTTGTCTGATCTCAGAAGTTAAGCAGAGTCAGGTTTGGGTCTTGTCTGGGGTTAGACAAGGATATAGGGGGACCAAAAGGTTTTCTCCAAGGCTGGACAGTGATGAGTGGCAGGGTGTGTGGGACAGTATGGGCAAGTATCTAGTCCACTGGGCCCCTCCAGTGCTTTGGAAGCGTCGGAGATGGAAGGCAGCTGTATGGAGTCCCCAGCAACAAGCTGCAGAAACTGCTTAAGGGGACAGTGAATTATTTTAAGCCTGGTGGGCCCATGGCACTTCAGGCCATCAGAGCAGAGATGCAACACAGAGATGGCCTCATGATCAAGGGGTGGACCTAGCAATGGACACTATTGCCCAAGTTATTCACGAGTGTGAACACTGCACACAGTCTCTCCTGCTCTGGAAGACTGTTACAAGAGATGGAGCCTGACATCATGGACCAGATGGACTCAGCAGCTTTATAGGGACTGGTCCATGCACTGAGATAAGAGTGATGGTATATTGAAAATGTGGGATCTGAGCATGACATGAATGGTATGGAATAAGGGGTGGATAATGTCATGGGTTCAGCAGTAGCAGTCATTTTTCCCCTTCTTGGTAGCTGGTGCAGTGCAATGTTTTGACTTTCAGCTCGGGAACAGAGCTGATAACAAGCGATGTTTTGGTTTGGCCAAGGACTTTGTGAGCCTCATGCTCTGCCAGGGAGGAGGGGAAGCCAGGAGGAAGCAGAGACAGGACACCTGACCCAAACTAGCCAAAGAGGTATTCCATACCACAGCACGTCATGCCCAGGAGGTAACTGGGAGCCGGAAGGGCCGGAGGACGGCAGGGTTGGAGGAGGTATCGGTCAGAGCTTGGTCGGGCTGGGGGGGCGAGTTATCGGTTGGCTGGTGGTGAGATGATGTATTCTCTTCCCTTGTTATTTCCTTTATCATTATTATCATTGGTGGTAGCAGTAGTGATCTGTGTTATACCTTAGTTACTAAACTGTTCTTATCTCAACCCGTGGGAGTTGCATTCTTTTCGATTCTCCTCTCCGTCCCTCCGGGAGCAGGGGGAGGGCAAGAAAAAGGGGGGGAAGTGAGCGAACGAATTACCTGACTGGGTTTAAACCACGACACCTTATTAGTGTATATAAATATATAAAGGGGGAGTGCCACGAGGATGGAGCCAGGCTCTACTCAGTGGCAAACAATGATAGGACAAGGGTAATGGGTACAAACTGGAACACAAGAGGTTCCACTTGAGAAGAAACTTCTTCTCAGTGAGGGTGACGGGACACTGGAACAGGCTGCCCAGGGAGGTTGTGGAGTCTCCTTCCCTGGAGACATTCAAAACCCACCTGGACACATTCCTGTGTAACATTATCTAGGTGTTCCTGCTCCGGCAGGGGGATTGGACTAGATGATCTTTTGAGGTCCCTTCCAATCTCTAGCATACTATGATACTGTGATACCCAAGAAAAAGGACTTCAATTCTCGCTAAACTGCAGGTTGTAAAACAAATTCTGGGTGATTCGCATAGATAGCAGTTAAAGGATTCCAGTTTCAGAGCATCCTTGTGCAACAAGTTTGTGTCTCGTGTTCTTTGATCAGCTGGATCATCTATTCTTACCTTATCTCCAATGCATCATTCTAGTGTGGAGAGCAAAGGCCAGCCTCCAGTTACAAAGCAGTGGTAATATGAAGAATGGAGGAACTTACATGTTTAGTGTGAAGTGTCCCTGCCCATGGAACGGGGGCTGGAACTGAATGATCTTAAGGTCCTTTCCAACCCTTTCTATAATTATTGCCTCATAGAGCCCCATTATAGCCCCATAGAACCCCATTATAGCATCATACAGCCCATTATAGCCCCATGGAACCCCAATATTGC
>NW_026913625.1:0-6367 GCF_034315485.1 Pezoporus occidentalis | reverse complement strand
ACTTCTGTTGTGGGAGGAGAAGCCAAACGTTCGTGCTGTACTCACTGTGCTGCTGGGCAACTGAAAGCGACCAGCTGAGAATTTGGATTCAAATGGAGTTTTAGGTATGAAACCGAGGAGAGACTGCAATGATGGTGACACCGTTGCAAAGCAGCCTGTGTGCTGAAGAGGCCCAGCACTAGCTTTCCCTGCTGGTTCTTCTGCTGTGGGAGCAGATGCCACTGTTCATTCTGTGCTGACAGTGTTGCTGCGCAGCAGAGAGCAGGCTCTGAACTGATTCCATTCAAATGCTTTTCCTGTATGAAAGGGAGCAGTGAAAGCAACGATGGATGCACCAATGTAAAGGTGATTGTGTGCTGAACAGGTCCAGCACAAGCTTTCAATCCTGGCTCTTCTGCTGTGGGAGCAGAAGCCAAACGTTCGTGCTGTACTCACTGTGCTGCTGGGCAACTGAAAGCGACCAGCTGAGAATTTGGATTCAAATGGAGTTTTAGGTATGAAACCGAGGAGAGACTGCAATGATGGTGACACCGTTGCAAAGCAGCCTGTGTGCTGAAGAGGCCCAGCACTAGCTTTCCCTGCTGGTTCTTCTGCTGTGGGAGCAGATGCCACTGTTCATTCTGTGCTGACTGTGTTGCTGCCAGCAGAGAGCAGGCTCTGAACTGATTCCATTCAAATGCTTTTCCTGTATGAAAGGGAGCAGTGAAAGCAACGATGGATGCACCAATGTAAAGGTGATTGTGTGCTGAACAGGTCCAGCACAAGCTTTCAATCCTGGCTCTTCTGCTGTGGGAGCAGAAGCCAAACGTTCGTGCTGTACTCACTGTGCTGCTGGGCAACTGAAAGCGACCAGCTGAGAATTTGGATTCAAATGGAGTTTTAGGTATGAAACCGAGGAGAGACTGCAATGATGGTGACACCGTTGCAAAGCAGCCTGTGTGCTGAAGAGGCCCAGCACTAGCTTTCCCTGCTGGTTCTTCTGCTGTGGGAGCAGATGCCACTGTTCATTCTGTGCTGACTGTGTTGCTGCCAGCAGAGAGCAGGCTCTGAACTGATTCCATTCAAATGCTTTTCCTGTATGAAAGGGAGCAGTGAAAGCAACGATGGATGCACCAATGTAAAGGTGATTGTGTGCTGAACAGGTCCAGCACAAGCTTTCAATCCTGGCTCTTCTGCTGTGGGAGCAGAAGCCAAACGTTCGTGCTGTACTCACTGTGCTGCTGGGCAACTGAAAGCGACCAGCTGAGAATTTGGATTCAAATGGAGTTTTAGGTATGAAACCGAGGAGAGACTGCAATGATGGTGACACCGTTGCAAAGCAGCCTGTGTGCTGAAGAGGCCCAGCACTAGCTTTCCCTGCTGGTTCTTCTGCTGTGGGAGCAGATGCCACTGTTCATTCTGTGCTGACAGTGTTGCTGCGCAGCAGAGAGCAGGCTCTGAACTGATTCCATTCAAATGCTTTTCCTGTATGAAAGGGAGCAGTGAAAGCAACGATGGATGCACCAATGTAAAGGTGATTGTGTGCTGAACAGGTCCAGCACAAGCTTTCAATCCTGGCTCTTCTGCTGTGGGAGCAGAAGCCAAACGTTCGTGCTGTACTCACTGTGCTGCTGGGCAACTGAAAGCGACCAGCTGAGAATTTGGATTCAAATGGAGTTTTAGGTATGAAACCGAGGAGAGACTGCAATGATGGTGACACCGTTGCAAAGCAGCCTGTGTGCTGAAGAGGCCCAGCACTAGCTTTCCCTGCTGGTTCTTCTGCTGTGGGAGCAGATGCCACTGTTCATTCTGTGCTGACAGTGTTGCTGCGCAGCAGAGAGCAGGCTCTGAACTGATTCCATTCAAATGCTTTTCCTGTATGAAAGGGAGCAGTGAAAGCAACGATGGATGCACCAATGTAAAGGTGATTGTGTGCTGAACAGGTCCAGCACAAGCTTTCAATCCTGGCTCTTCTGCTGTGGGAGCAGAAGCCAAACGTTCGTGCTGTACTCACTGTGCTGCTGGGCAACTGAAAGCGACCAGCTGAGAATTTGGATTCAAATGGAGTTTTAGGTATGAAACCGAGGAGAGACTGCAATGATGGTGACACCGTTGCAAAGCAGCCTGTGTGCTGAAGAGGCCCAGCACTAGCTTTCCCTGCTGGTTCTTCTGCTGTGGGAGCAGATGCCACTGTTCATTCTCTGTGCTGACTGTGTTGCTGCCAGCAGAGAGCAGGCTCTGAACTGATTCCATTCAAATGCTTTTCCTGTATGAAAGGGAGCAGTGAAAGCAACGATGGATGCACCAATGTAAAGGTGATTGTGTGCTGAACAGGTCCAGCACAAGCTTTCAATCCTGGCTCTTCTGCTGTGGGAGCAGAAGCCAAACGTTCGTGCTGTACTCACTGTGCTGCTGGGCAACTGAAAGCGACCAGCTGAGAATTTGGATTCAAATGGAGTTTTAGGTATGAAACCGAGGAGAGACTGCAATGATGGTGACACCGTTGCAAAGCAGCCTGTGTGCTGAAGAGGCCCAGCACTAGCTTTCCCTGCTGGTTCTTCTGCTGTGGGAGCAGATGCCACTGTTCTTTCTGTGCTGACTGTGTTGCTGCCAGCAGAGAGCAGGCTCTGAACTGATTCCATTCAAATGCTTTTCCTGTATGAAAGGGAGCAGTGAAAGCAACGATGGATGCACCAATGTAAAGGTGATTGTGTGCTGAACAGGTCCAGCACCAGCTTTCAATCCTGACACTTCTGTTGTGGGAGGAGAAGCCAAACGTTCGTGCTGTACTCACTGTGCTGCTGGGCAACTGAAAGCGACCAGCTGAGAATTTGGATTCAAATGGAGTTTTAGGTATGAAACCGAGGAGAGACTGCAATGATGGTGACACCGTTGCAAAGCAGCCTGTGTGCTGAAGAGGCCCAGCACTAGCTTTCCCTGCTGGTTCTTCTGCTGTGGGAGCAGATGCCACTGTTCATTCTGTGCTGACAGTGTTGCTGCGCAGCAGAGAGCAGGCTCTGAACTGATTCCATTCAAATGCTTTTCCTGTATGAAAGGGAGCAGTGAAAGCAACGATGGATGCACCAATGTAAAGGTGATTGTGTGCTGAACAGGTCCAGCACAAGCTTTCAATCCTGGCTCTTCTGCTGTGGGAGCAGAAGCCAAACGTTCGTGCTGTACTCACTGTGCTGCTGGGCAACTGAAAGCGACCAGCTGAGAATTTGGATTCAAATGGAGTTTTAGGTATGAAACCGAGGAGAGACTGCAATGATGGTGACACCGTTGCAAAGCAGCCTGTGTGCTGAAGAGGCCCAGCACTAGCTTTCCCTGCTGGTTCTTCTGCTGTGGGAGCAGATGCCACTGTTCATTCTGTGCTGACTGTGTTGCTGCCAGCAGAGAGCAGGCTCTGAACTGATTCCATTCAAATGCTTTTCCTGTATGAAAGGGAGCAGTGAAAGCAACGATGGATGCACCAATGTAAAGGTGATTGTGTGCTGAACAGGTCCAGCACAAGCTTTCAATCCTGGCTCTTCTGCTGTGGGAGCAGAAGCCAAACGTTCGTGCTGTACTCACTGTGCTGCTGGGCAACTGAAAGCGACCAGCTGAGAATTTGGATTCAAATGGAGTTTTAGGTATGAAACCGAGGAGAGACTGCAATGATGGTGACACCGTTGCAAAGCAGCCTGTGTGCTGAAGAGGCCCAGCACTAGCTTTCCCTGCTGGTTCTTCTGCTGTGGGAGCAGATGCCACTGTTCATTCTGTGCTGACTGTGTTGCTGCCAGCAGAGAGCAGGCTCTGAACTGATTCCATTCAAATGCTTTTCCTGTATGAAAGGGAGCAGTGAAAGCAACGATGGATGCACCAATGTAAAGGTGATTGTGTGCTGAACAGGTCCAGCACAAGCTTTCAATCCTGGCTCTTCTGCTGTGGGAGCAGAAGCCAAACGTTCGTGCTGTACTCACTGTGCTGCTGGGCAACTGAAAGCGACCAGCTGAGAATTTGGATTCAAATGGAGTTTTAGGTATGAAACCGAGGAGAGACTGCAATGATGGTGACACCGTTGCAAAGCAGCCTGTGTGCTGAAGAGGCCCAGCACTAGCTTTCCCTGCTGGTTCTTCTGCTGTGGGAGCAGATGCCACTGTTCATTCTGTGCTGACAGTGTTGCTGCGCAGCAGAGAGCAGGCTCTGAACTGATTCCATTCAAATGCTTTTCCTGTATGAAAGGGAGCAGTGAAAGCAACGATGGATGCACCAATGTAAAGGTGATTGTGTGCTGAACAGGTCCAGCACAAGCTTTCAATCCTGGCTCTTCTGCTGTGGGAGCAGAAGCCAAACGTTCGTGCTGTACTCACTGTGCTGCTGGGCAACTGAAAGCGACCAGCTGAGAATTTGGATTCAAATGGAGTTTTAGGTATGAAACCGAGGAGAGACTGCAATGATGGTGACACCGTTGCAAAGCAGCCTGTGTGCTGAAGAGGCCCAGCACTAGCTTTCCCTGCTGGTTCTTCTGCTGTGGGAGCAGATGCCACTGTTCTTTCTGTGCTGACTGTGTTGCTGCCAGCAGAGAGCAGGCTCTGAACTGATTCCATTCAAATGCTTTTCCTGTATGAAAGGGAGCAGTGAAAGCAACGATGGATGCACCAATGTAAAGGTGATTGTGTGCTGAACAGGTCCAGCACCAGCTTTCAATCCTGACACTTCTGTTGTGAAAGCGACCAGCTGAGAATTTGGATTCAAATGGAGTTTTAGGTATGAAACCGAGGAGAGACTGCAATGATGGTGACACCGTTGCAAAGCAGCCTGTGTGCTGAAGAGGCCCAGCACTAGCTTTCCCTGCTGGTTCTTCTGCTGTGGGAGCAGATGCCACTGTTCATTCTGTGCTGACAGTATGAAAGGGAGCAGTGAAAGCAACGATGGATGCACCAATGTAAAGGTGATTGTGTGCTGAACAGGTCCAGCACAAGCTTTCAATCCTGGCTCTTCTGCTGTGGGAGCAGAAGCCAAACGTTCGTGCTGTACTCACTGTGCTGCTGGGCAACTGAAAGCGACCAGCTGAGAATTTGGATTCAAATGGAGTTTTAGGTATGAAACCGAGGAGAGACTGCAATGATGGTGACACCGTTGCAAAGCAGCCTGTGTGCTGAAGAGGCCCAGCACTAGCTTTCCCTGCTGGTTCTTCTGCTGTGGGAGCAGATGCCACTGTTCATTCTGTGCTGACAGTGTTGCTGCCAGCAGAGAGCAGGCTCTGAACTGATTCCATTCAAATGCTTTTCCTGTATGAAAGGGAGCAGTGAAAGCAACGATGGATGCACCAATGTAAAGGTGATTGTGTGCTGAACAGGTCCAGCACAAGCTTTCAATCCTGGCTCTTCTGCTGTGGGAGCAGAAGCCAAACGTTCGTGCTGTACTCACTGTGCTGCTGGGCAACTGAAAGCGACCAGCTGAGAATTTGGATTCAAATGGAGTTTTAGGTATGAAACCGAGGAGAGACTGCAATGATGGTGACACCGTTGCAAAGCAGCCTGTGTGCTGAAGAGGCCCAGCACTAGCTTTCCCTGCTGGTTCTTCTGCTGTGGGAGCAGATGCCACTGTTCATTCTGTGCTGACTGTGTTGCTGCCAGCAGAGAGCAGGCTCTGAACTGATTCCATTCAAATGCTTTTCCTGTATGAAAGGGAGCAGTGAAAGCAACGATGGATGCACCAATGTAAAGGTGATTGTGTGCTGAACAGGTCCAGCACAAGCTTTCAATCCTGGCTCTTCTGCTGTGGGAGCAGAAGCCAAACGTTCGTGCTGTACTCACTGTGCTGCTGGGCAACTGAAAGCGACCAGCTGAGAATTTGGATTCAAATGGAGTTTTAGGTATGAAACCGAGGAGAGACTGCAATGATGGTGACACCGTTGCAAAGCAGCCTGTGTGCTGAAGAGGCCCAGCACTAGCTTTCCCTGCTGGTTCTTCTGCTGTGGGAGCAGATGCCACTGTTCTTTCTGTGCTGACTGTGTTGCTGCCAGCAGAGAGCAGGCTCTGAACTGATTCCATTCAAATGCTTTTCCTGTATGAAAGGGAGCAGTGAAAGCAACGATGGATGCACCAATGTAAAGGTGATTGTGTGCTGAACAGGTCCAGCACAAGCTTTCAATCCTGGCTCTTCTGCTGTGGGAGCAGAAGCCAAACGTTCGTGCTGTACTCACTGTGCTGCTGGGCAACTGAAAGCGACCAGCTGAGAATTTGGATTCAAATGGAGTTTTAGGTATGAAACCGAGGAGAGACTGCAATGATGGTGACACCGTTGCAAAGCAGCCTGTGTGCTGAAGAGGCCCAGCACTAGCTTTCCCTGCTGGTTCTTCTGCTGTGGGAGCAGATGCCACTGTTCATTCTGTGCTGACAGT
>NW_026913624.1:7500-8701 GCF_034315485.1 Pezoporus occidentalis | reverse complement strand
GTTACAGTTACAGGAGAGAAATGGGTTAGGGTTAGTGTTAGTTAGGGTTAGGGTTAGGGTTGAGTACCTCTGTGGGTCATTAGAATGCTCTTGAACATGCTTTATTTTGCTCACTTTGTTACATTTACTGTGTTTTCCTATATATCTATATATATAGTGTTGCACTCACTTTGTTACAGTTACAGGGGAGAAATGGGTTAGGGTTAGGGTTAGGGTTAGGGTTTTCCTGTATATATATATACATATAGGGTTACAGTTACAGGGGAGAAATGGGTTAGGGTTAGGGTTAGGGTTGAGTACCTCTGTGGGTCATTAGAATGCTCTTGAACATGCTTTATTTTGCTCACTTTGTTACATTTACTGTGTTTTCCTATATATATATATATATAGTGTTGCACTCACTTTGTTACAGTTACAGGGGAGAAATGGGTTAGGGTTAGGGTTAGGGTTAGGGTTAGGGTTAGGGTTGGGGTTGAGAACCTCTGTGGGTCATTAGAATGCTCTTGAACATACTTTATTTTGCTCACTTTGTTACGTTTACTGTGTTTTCCTATATATCTAGATATATAGTATTACACTCGCTTTGTTACAGTTACAGGGGAGAAATGGGGTAGGGTTAGGTTTACGGTTAGGGTTAGGGTTAGGGTTAGGGTTAGGGTTGAGAACCTCTGTGGGTCATTAGAATCCTCTTGAACATGCTTTATTTTGATCACTTTGTTACGTTTCCTCTGTTTTCCTGTATATATATATACATATAGTATTACACTCACTTTGTTACAGTTACAGGGGAGAAATGGGTTAGGGTTAGGGTTAGGTTTAGGGTTAGGGTTAGGGTTAGGGTTAGGGTTAGGGTTAGGGTTGAGAACCTCTGTGGGTCATTAGAATGCTCTTGAACATGTTTTATTTTGCTCACTTTGTTACGTTTCCTCTGTTTTCCTGTATATATATATACATATAGTATTACACTCACTTTGTTACAGTTACAGGGGAGAAATGGGTTAGGGTTAGTGTTAGGGTTAGGGTTAGGGTTAGGGTTAGGATTGAGTACCTCTGTGGGTCATTAGAATGCTCTTGAACATGCTTTATTTTGCTCACTTTGTTACATTTACTGTGTTTTCCTATATATCTATATATATAGTGTTGCACTCACTTTGTTACAGTTACAGGGGAGAGATGGGTTAGGGTTAGGGTTAGGGTTAGG
>NW_026913624.1:0-2500 GCF_034315485.1 Pezoporus occidentalis | reverse complement strand
CATTTACTGTGTTTTCCTATATATATATATATATAGTATTACACTCACTTTGTTACAGTTACAGGGGAGAAATGGGTTAGGGTTAGGGTTAGGGTTAGGGTTAGGGTTAGGGTTGAGAACCTCTGTGGGTCATTAGAATGCTCTTGAACATGCTTTATTTTGCTCACTTTGTTACGTTTACTGTGTTTTCCTATATATCTATATATATAGTATTACACTCACTTTGTTACAGTTACAGGGGAGAAATGGGTTAGGGTTAGGGTTAGGGTTAGGGTTAGGGTTAGGGTTAGGGTTAGGGTTGAGAACCTTTGTGTGTCATTAGAATGCTCTTGAACATGCTTTATTTTGCTCACTTTGTTACGTTTACTGTGTTTTCCTATATATATATATATATAGTATTACACTCACTTTGTTACAGTTACAGGGGAGAAATGGGTTTAGGGTTAGGGTTAGGGTTAGGGTTAGGGTTAGGGTTAGGGTTAGGGTTGAGAACCTCTGTGGGTCATTAGAATCCTCTTGAACATGCTTTATTTTGCTCACTTTGTTACGTTTCCTCTGTTTTCCTGTATATATATATACATATAGTATTACACTCACTTTGTTACAGTTACAGGGGAGAAATGGGTTAGGGTTAGGGTTAGGTTTAGGGTTAGGGTTAGGGTTAGGGTTAGGGTTAGGGTTAGGGTTGAGAACCTCTGTGGGTCATTAGAATGCTCTTGAACATGTTTTATTTTGCTCACTTTGTTACGTTTCCTCTGTTTTCCTGTATATATATATACATATAGTATTACACTCACTTTGTTACAGTTACAGGGGAGAAATGGGTTAGGGTTAGGGTTAGGGTTAGGGTTAGGGTTAGGGTTAGGGTTAAGCTCTGTGGGTCATTAGAATGCTCTTGAACATGTTTTATTTTGCTCACTTTGTTACGTTTCCTCTGTTTTCCTGTATATATATATACATATAGTATTACACTCACTTTGTTACAGTTACAGGGGAGAAATGGGTTAGGGTTAGGGTTAGGGTTAGGGTTAGGGTTAGGGTTGAGTACCTCTGTGGGTCATTAGAATGCTCTTGAACATGCTTTATTTTGCTCACTTTGTTACATTTACTGTGTTTTCCTATATATCTATATATATAGTGTTGCACTCACTTTGTTACAGTTACAGGGGAGAAATGGGTTAGGGTTAGGGTTAGGGTTAGGGTTAGGGTTAGGGTTAGGGTTGGGGTTGAGAACCTCTGTGGGTCATTAGAATGCTCTTGAACATACTTTATTTTGCTCACTTTGTTACGTTTACTGTGTTTTCCTATATATCTATATATATAGTATTACACTCGCTTTGTTACAGTTAGAGGGGAGAAATGGGGTAGGGTTAGGTTTACGGTTAGGGTTAGGGTTAGGGTTAGGGTTGAGAACCTCTGTGGGTCATTAGAATCCTCTTGAACATGCTTTATTTTGATCACTTTGTTACGTTTCCTCTGTTTTCCTGTATATATATATACATATAGTATTACACTCACTTTGTTACAGTTACAGGGGAGAAATGGGTTAGGGTTAGGGTTAGGTTTAGGGTTAGGGTTAGGGTTAGGGTTAGGGTTAGGGTTAGGGTTAGGGTTGAGAACCTCTGTGGGTCATTAGAATGCTCTTGAACATGTTTTATTTTGCTCACTTTGTTACGTTTCCTCTGTTTTCCTGTATATATATATACATATAGTATTACACTCACTTTGTTACAGTTACAGGGGAGAAATGGGTTAGGGTTAGTGTTAGGGTTAGGGTTAGGGTTAGAGTGTACCTCTGTGGGTCATTAGAATGCTCTTGAACATGCTTTATTTTGCTCACTTTGTTACATTTACTGTGTTTTCCTATATATCTATATATATAGTGTTGCACTCACTTTGTTACAGTTACAGGGGAGAAATGGGTTAGGGTTAGGGTTAGGGTTAGGGTTAGGGTTGGGGTTGAGAACCTCTGTGGGTCATTAGAATGCTCTTGAACATACTTTATTTTGCTCACTTTGTTACGTTTACTGTGTTTTCCTATATATCTAGATATATAGTATTACACTCGCTTTGTTACAGTTAGAGGGGAGAAATGGGGTAGGGTTAGGTTTACGGTTAGGGTTAGGGTTAGGTTTAGGGTTAGGGTTAGGGTTAGGGTTGAGAACCTCTGTGGGTCATTAGAATCCTCTTGAACATGCTTTATTTTGATCACTTTGTTACGTTTCCTCTGTTTTCCTGTATATATATATACATATAGTATTACACTCACTTTGTTACAGTTACAGCGGAGAAATGGGTTAGGGTTAGGGTTAGGTTTAGGGTTAGGGTTAGGGTTAGGGTTAGGGTTAGGGTTAGGGTTGAGAACCTCTGTGGGTCATTAGAATGCTCTTGAACATGTTTTATTTTGCTCACTTTGTTACGTTTCCTCTGTTTTCCTGTATATATATATACACATAGTATTACACTCACTTTGTTACAGTTACAGGAGAGAAATGGGTTA
>NW_026913623.1:0-10493 GCF_034315485.1 Pezoporus occidentalis | reverse complement strand
CCCTATAGAGCCCCATAGCACCCCATAACCCCCCCGCACCCCATAGACCCCCATAGCACCCCATACCCCCCCCGCACCCCATAGACCCCCATAACACCCCATAACCCCTCCTCATCCTATAGACCCCCATAGCATCCCATAACCCCCTCGCACCCCATAACCCCCCCCGCACCCCATAGACCCCCATAGCATCCCATAACCCCCATAGCACCCCATAGACCCCCATAGCACCCCATAACCCCCCCCACACCCCATAGACCCCCATAGCACCCCATAACCCCCCCGCACCCCATAGACCCCCATAACACCCCATAACCCCCCACACACCCCATAGAACCCCATAGCACCCCATAACCTCCCCCACACCCCATAGACCCAGCCCCCCCTAACTCACCCCCATAGGCTGTGGGGCGCAGAGCGCTCAGCACCAGGCAGAGCCCTGCGGCAAGGGGGGGGGGGGGGTTCAATGGGGGGGGACCCCCAAATCCCCACCGTGGTCCCCCCCCGCCCCATAAGTTCCCGCTATCTGGGTGTGGCCGCCCCCCCCCCCCCCCCATGGGGAAACTGAGGCTCAATGGGGCCCAATGGAAAGGGGGGGGGCGCTGGGGGTCCCTATGGGGGGGTCGCTATGGGGCAGGTCCCAATGTGTGGGTCCCAATGGGGGTCCGGGGCTCACCGAGGCGCCCCACGGCTCCCATGGCGGCGGCGGCGGGCACAGGGACCCGGTAGTGAGAGAGGGGGCGTGGTCAGAGGGGGCGTGGTCAGAGGGGGCGTGGTCAGAGGGGGGGCGGGGAAGGCTCCGCCCCCTCGCCGGGGTAAAGGGCGCCGTGGCGGGAAAGGACGGGGAGGGGGCGGGGCCTCGAGGTGAGGACGGGACCCCGCGAATCCCCCACGTGTGCCCCACATGATCCCCATGACCCCCATGTGCCCCTCATGTCCCATGTGACCCCCATGACCCCCATGTGACCCCCATGTGCCCCTCATGTCCCATGTGACCCCCATGACCCCCATGTGACCCCCATGACCCCCATGTGCCCCCCATGTGCCCCCCATGTCCCCCCCATGCGCCCCCCATGCGCCCCCCATGCGCCCCCCATGTGCCCCCCATGTGCCCCCCATGTCCCCCCCATGTGCCCCCCATGTGCCCCATGTGCCCCCCATGTCCCATGTGCCCCCATGACCCCCACATGCCCCCCATGTTACCCCCATTCCCATGTGCCCCCCAAGTCCCATGTGCCCCCCATGTGCCCCCCATGTGCTCCCCATGTCCCCCCCATGTGCCCCCCATGTGCCCCCCAAGTCCCATGTGCCCCCCATGTCCCCCAGGTGCCCCCATGACCCCCACGTGCCCCCCATGTTCCCCCCATTCCCATGTGCCCCCCATGACCCCCACATGCCCCCCATGTGCCCCATATGCCCCCCATGTCCCATGTGACCCCCATGACCCCCACGTGCCCCCCAAGACCCCCATGTCCCCCATGTGCCCCCCAAGTCCCCCATGACCCCCATGTGCCCCCCAAGACCCCCATGTGCCCCCCATGTCCCATGTGCCCCCCATGTGCCCCCCATGTTCCCCCCATGTCCCCCATGTGCCCCCCATGACCCCCATGTGCCCCCCATGTCCCCCATGTGTCCCCCATGTTCCCCCCTATATCCCATGTGCGCCCCATGACCCCCATGTGCCCCCCAAGTCCCCCATGTGCCCCCCATGTCCCATGTGCCCCACATGTCCCCCATGTCCCATGTGCCCCACATGACCCCCATGTGCCCCCCATGTCCCATGTGCCCCACATGTCCCCCATGTCCCATGTGCCCCACATGACCCTCATGTGTCCCCCATGTCCCCCACATGCCCCCATCCCCCATGTGCCCCCCAAGTCCCATGTGCCCCCCATGACCCCCATGTGCCCCCCATATCCCCTATGTTCCATCCCATGTCCCTCATGTGCCCCCCATGTCTCCCATGTGTGGAGGCCAACGGTGCCCAATGGTGGCCAATGGTGGCCAATGATGCCCAATGATGACCAGTGATGGCCAATGGTGGCCAAAGGCTCCCAGTGGTGGCCAATGGTGGCAAATGATGCCTGATAGTGGCCAGTGTTGCCCATGTGCCCCCCATGTCCCCGGTGGCCATGGTGGCAAATGGTGCCCAACCCAGTGGTGGCCAATGGTGGCCAATGGTGGCCAATGATGCCCAATGGTGACCAGTGATGGCCTGTGGTGGCCAATGATGCCCAATGGTGACCAGTGATGGCCAGTGGTGCCCACTGGTGCCCAACCGTGCCCAATGGTGCCCTATGGTGCCCAACGGGACCCAACCATGACCAATGGTGCCCAATGGTGCCCAACGGTGCCCAATGGTGCCCAATGATGACCAGTGATGCCCAGTGGTGCCCAATGGTGCCCAACGGTGCCCAACGGTGCCCAATGGTGCCCAACGGGACCCAACCATGCCCAATGGTGCCCAACGGTGCCCAACGGTGCCCAATGGTGCCCAATGGTGCCCAACGGTGCCCAACGGTTCCCAAAGGTACCCAACGGTGCCCAATGGTGACCAGTGGTGGCCAACAGTACCCAACGGTGCCCAATGGTGCCCAACGTTACCCAACGGTGCCCAACGGTGTCCAATGGTGCCCAACGTTACCCAACAGTGCCCAGTGGGGCCCAACGGGACCCAATGGGACCCAACCATGCCCAACGGTGGCCAACAGTACCCAATGGGACCCAACCATGCCCAGCGGTGGCCAACAGTACCCAATGGTACCCAACGGTGCCCAATGGTGATCAGTGATGGGCAGTGGTGCCCAATGGTACCCAATGGTGCCCAACGGTGCCCAATGATGCCCAATGGTACCCAACGGTGCCCAATGGTGGCCAGTGATGCTCAGTGGTGACCAGTGATGGCCAGTGGTGACCAGTGATCGCCAGTGGTGGCCAACAGTACCCAATGATGCCCAATGGTGATCAGTGATGCCCAATGGTGGCCAATGGTGGCCAATGATGCCCAATGGTGACCAGTGATGGTCAATGGTGGCCAAAAGTACCCAATTGAGCCCAATGGTGCCCCATGGTGCCCAATGGTGGCCAATGGTGCCCAATGATGCCCAACGGTGCCCAAAGGTGCCCAATGGTACCCAATGGTGACCAGTGATGGCCAGTGGTGGCCAATGATGCCCAATGGTGCCCAACGGTTCCCAAAGGTGCCCAATGGTGCCCAACGGTGCCCAATGGTAGCCATTGGTACCCAAAGGTGCCCAACGGTGCCCAACGGTGCCCAATGGGGCCCAACAGGACCCAATGGGACCCAACCATGCCCAACCGTGTCCAACAGTGCCCAACAATGCCCAATGGTGCCCAGTGATGGCCAGTGGTGGCCAATGGTACCCAACGGTGCCCAATGGTGCCCAACAGTACCCAATGGTGCCCAATGGTGATCAGTGATGCCCAATGGTGCCCAATGGTACCCAACGGTGCCCAATGGTACCCAATGGGACCCAACCATGCCCAATGGTGCCCAACGGTGCCCAATGATGACCAGTGATGGCCAGTGGTGGCCAATGATGCCCAATGGAGACCAGTGATGGCCAGTGGTGGTCAACAATGGCCAATGGTACCCAACGGTGCCCAACGGCGCCCAATGGTACCCAATTGTACCCAATGGCGCCCAATGGTACCCGACGGTATCCAACGGTGCCCAACGGCGCCCAATTGTACCCAATGGTGCCCAATGGTGACCAGTGATGCCAATGGTGACCAGTGACGGCCAGGTGGTGTGCCAACGGTGGTACCCAACGGTGCCCAACAGTGTCCAATGGTGCCCAACGTTACCCAACGGTGCCCAATGGTGGCCAGTGATGCTCAGTGGTGACCAGTGATGGCCAGTGGTGACCAGTGATCGCCAGTGGTGGCCAACAGTACCCAATGATGCCCAATGGTGATCAGTGATGCCCAATGGTGGCCAATGTGCCCAATGGTACCCAACGGTGACCAATGGTACCCAACAGTGCCCCGTGGTGACCAGTGATGGCCAGTGGTGGCCAACAGTACCCAATGATGCCCAATGGTGCCCCATGGTGCCCAATGGTGGCCAATGGTGCCCAATGATGCCCAACGGTGCCCAAAGGTGCCCAATGGTACCCAATGGTGACCAGTGATGGCCAGTGGTGGCCAATGATGCCCAATGGTGCCCAATGGTGCCCAACGGTGCCCAATGGTAGCCATTGGTACCCAAAGGTGCCCAACGGTGCCCAACGGTGCTCAATGGTGCCCAATGGTACCCAACCGTGCCCAAGGGTGCCCAAGGGTGCCCAAGGGTGCCCAGTGATGGCCAGTGGTGGCCAATGGTACCCAACGGTGCCCAATGGTGCCCAACAGTGCCCAATGGTGACCAGTGATGCCCAACGGTGCCCAATGGTGTCCAACGGGACCCAACCATGCCCAATGGTGCCCAACGGTGCCCAATGATGACCAGTGATGGCCAGTGGTGGCCAATGATGCCCAATGGAGACCAGTGATGGCCAGTGGTGGTCAACAATGGCCAATGGTACCCAACGGTGCCCAACGGCGCCCAATTGTACCCAATGGTGCCCAATGGTACCCAATGATGCCCAATGGTGACCAGTGACGGCCAGTGGTGGCCAACGGTGGCCAACGGTGCCCAATGGTGCCCAACGGTGCCCAACGGTGCCCAACAATACCCAACGGTGCCCAACGGTTCCCAAAGGTACCCAACGGTGCCCAACAGTGTCCAATGGTGCCCAACGTTACCCAACGGTGCCCAATGGTGGCCAGTGATGCTCAGTGGTGACCAGTGATGGCCAGTGGTGACCAGTGATCGCCAGTGGTGGCCAACAGTACCCAATGATGCCCAATGGTGATCAGTGATGCCCAATGGTGGCCAATGATGCCCAATGGTACCCAACGGTGACCAATGGTACCCAACAGTGCCCCGTGGTGACCAGTGATGGCCAGTGGTGGCCAACAGTACCCAATGATGCCCAATGGTGCCCCATGGTGCCCAATGGTGGCCAATGGTGCCCAGTGCCCAAAGGTGCCCAATGGTACCCAATGGTGACCAGTGATGGCCAGTGGTGGCCAATGATGCCCAATGGTGCCCAACGGTTCCCAAAGGTGCCCAATGGTGCCCAACGGTGCCCAATGGTAGCCATTGGTACCCAAAGGTGCCCATGCCCAATGGTGGCCCAATGGTACCCAACCGTGCCCAATGGTGACCAGTGATGGGCCAGTGGTGGCCAACAATGGTGCCAATGGTGCCCAACAGTACCCAATGGTGCCCAATGGTGATCAGTGATGCCCAATGGTGCCCAATGGTACCCAATGGGACCCAACCATGCCCAATGGTGCCCAACGGTGCCCAACGGTGCCCAATGGTCCCCACTGGCCCAATGGAGACCAGTGATGGCCAGTGGTGGTCAACAATGGCCAATGGTACCCAACGGTGCCCAACGGTGCCCAACGGCGCCCAATGGTACCCAATGGCGCCCAATGGTACCCAACGGTACCCAACGGTGCCCAACGGCGCCCAATTGTACCCAATGGTGCCCAATGGTACCCAATGATGCCCAATGGTGACCAGTGACGGCCAGTGGTGGCCAACGGTGGCCAGTGCCCAATGGCCAGTGGTGGCCAACAATACCCAACGGTGCCCAACGGTTCCCAAAGGTACCCAACGGTGCCCAACGGTGTCCAATGGTGCCCAACGTTACCCAACGGTGCCCAATGGTGACCAGTGGTGGCCAACGGTACCCAACGGTGCCCAATGGTGCCCAACAGGACCCAACCATGCCGTGGTGCCCAATGTGCCCAACAGTGCCCAATGGTGCCCAATGGTGCCCAACGGTGCCCAACAGTGCCCAACAGTGCCCAATGGTGCCCAGTGATGGGCAGTGGTTCCCAATGGTACCCAATGGTGCCCAATGGTACCCAATGGTGCCCAATGGTGGCCAGTGATGCT
Source organism: Pezoporus occidentalis (assembly GCF_034315485.1). Taxonomy (NCBI): domain Eukaryota; kingdom Metazoa; phylum Chordata; class Aves; order Psittaciformes; family Psittacidae; genus Pezoporus; species Pezoporus occidentalis. Next base: position 4,519 of record NW_026913623.1, on the reverse strand, counting down.
CAGTGGTGACCAGTGATGGCCAGTGGTGGCCAACAGTACCCAATGATGCCCAACGGTGCCCAAAGGTGCCCAATGGTACCCAATGGTGACCAGTGATGGCCAGTGGTGGCCAATGATGCCCAATGGTGCCCAACGGTTCCCAAAGGTGCCCAATGGTACCCATTGGTACCCAAAGGTGCCCAACGGTGCCCAGTGGTGCCCAATGGTGCCCAATGGTGCCATACCCCCTGTGCCCCCCATGTCCCCCCCACAGACGGCTCCAGCTCCACTCCTGGTGTCACCTTTATTGGTTCCCGTCCATGCCTGTCCCTGCGGTGACCGGACCCGAGCTGGCCCCGGCCACCCCCTCTGGGGCTGCCCCACGGCTGCCCCACAGCTGCCCCATGGTGGCCCCATAGTGGCCCTGGCAGTGGATCCTGTGGTGGCCCCAGAGCGGCCCATTCATCCCTATGGGGGCCCAGTCTGGCCCATGCTGGCCCCAGTCCCACCTCCATGGTGGGGCCCTCGGTGGCCCCATGGTGGCTCTGGTGGCCCCAGCTTCCCTATGGTAGCCCCGGTGGCCCTGGGGTGGCCAACGGTGACCAATGGTGTCCCATGGTGGCCAATGGTGGCCCATAGGAGCCAATAGTAGCCCACGGTGTCCAATGGTGCCCAATGGTGGCCCATGGTGGCCATGGTGACCAATGGTGGCCAACAGTGACCAACAGTGGCCCATGGTGGCCCATAGTGACCAATGGTGCCCAATGATGACCAATGGTAGCCAACAGTGGCCAACAGTGGCCAACGGTGGCCAATGGCGCCCAATGGTGACCAATGGTAGGCCATGGTGGCCAACAGTGCCAATGGTGGCCCATAGTGACCAATGGTGCCCAATGGTGGCCAACGCTGGCCAATGGTGACCAATGGTGGCCCGTAGTAACCCATAGTGGCCCATAGTGGCCAATGGTGACCAATGGTGGCCCATAGTGACCAATGGTGCCCAATGGTGGCCAACGCTGGCCAATGGTGACCAATGGTGGCCCGTAGTAACCCATGGTGGCCCATAGTGGCCAATGGTGACCAATGGTGGCCCATAGTGACCAATGGTGACCAATGGTGGCCAACGGTGCCCAATGGTGACCAATGGTAGCCCATGGTGGCCAATGGTGGCCCACAGTGACCAATGGTGACCAATGGTGGCCAATGGTGGCCAACAGTGGCCCATGGTGGCCCACAGTGACCAATGGTGACCAATGGTGGCCAATGGTGGCCCACAGTGACCAAAGGTGGCCAATGGTGGCCAATGGTGACCAATGGTAACCAATGGTGGCCAATGGTGGCCAATGGTGGCCAATGGTGACCAATGGTGACCAACAGTAGCCCATGGTGGCCAATGGTGGCCCATAGTGACCAATGGTGGCCAATGGTGACCAATGGTGGCCAACGGTGCCCAATGGTGGCCAATGGTGGCCAATGGTGCCCAATGGTGGCCAATGGTGGCCCATGGTGCCCAATGGTGACCAATAGTAGCCCATAGTAACCAATGGTGACCAATGGTGGCCAATGGTGACCAATAGTGACCAATGGTGACCAATGGTGGCCAATGGTGGCCCATAGTGACCAATGGTGACCAATGGTGGCCAATGGTGGCCCACAGTGACCAATGGTGACCAATGGTGGCCAATGGTGGCCCATAGTGACCAATGGTGACCAATGGTGGCCAATGGTGGCCAATGGTGGCCAATGGTGGCCCATAGTAACCAATGGTGGCCAATGGTGGCCCCGTGGCCCCTCCGGCTCCTCGGTTTCGTTGGTTTTGACGCACTCGACCCAAAGTTGGTTTGGCAGAAATGGGGGGAAGGGGGGGAGGGGGAGGGGAAGGGCCCCCCCAAAACGCGGGGGGGGAGGGGAAGGGGTACCCCAAAACCCAGGATGGGGGATGGGGGGAAATCCCCCTCCCACCCCCCCCCTTTAATGTAGGATCCTCCCCCCATGGCTGGAGGGTTGTGGGGTGCCCCCATTGATAATGGAGGGGGGGGGAAGGGGCACCCCAAAACCTGGTGGTCCCCAAAATATGGGGACTCCAAATACTTGAGGGGGGGGGCCCAAATTCATGGGTGGGGAGAACCCCCCAAAACTTGGAGGGGGGGGTTCCAATATGGGGGGGGTCCCCAAATCTCATGGGTGGGGGGGTCCCCAAGCCCTGAAGTCCCCTAAATACCAAGGGGGGGCCCCAAGTTCAATGGCGGTCCCCAAGACTTGGGGGGGGGGCTCCCAATCTATGGGGGGGGGGTCCCCATGGGCTCCCCTCCCATCCCTATGTACAGCGCGAGGACCCCCCCCCCCCCAAGGCTGGATTGGGGGGGGGCCGCTTGTGCTTCCAGGGGGGGTGTGGGGGGGTGTTTTTTGGGGGCCCCCCCCCCGTGCCTCAGTTTGGGGGGGGGGGGGGGGCTGGTCCATTTACATCTATATTACAAGGAAAACGTCTCTCTTTCGGGAGGGGGGCCTGCTTTGGGGGGGCTCCCCCTTAATTTGGGGGGGGGGAGGAGTAGCCTTCCCCCCCCTCCCCCCCCCCATTGCCCTGCCCCCCAACCCCCCCCATTGATGGCTTCTGTTGGGGGCAATGGGGCTTGGGACCCCCCCCAGCGCTGGCCGGGACCCCCCCAGTGGTTGTGGGGGGGTGGGGGGGGGGATGCAGGAGGGTGCTCGTGTTGTTGGGGGGCAGAGGGGGGGGGGTCCTGGCTCCCAGCTGGGGCTTTGATGGAGGCTGAGTCCAATGCATGGGGCCAGAGCCTCGCTTGGGGCCGCATCCGGATCCTGGTGCTGGGGGGGGGGGGTCCGGGTGAGATGCTGGCTCCTGGGGCAGGGCTTGGGGCCGGATCCGGATCCTGGTGCAGGGCTGGATCCTGGTGAGATGCTGGCTCCTTGCTTGGGACCAAATCCGGATCCTGGTGCTGAGCTGGGTCCTTGCTCGGGGCTGGATCTGGATCCTGGTGCTGAGCTGGGTCTCCTTGCTTGGGACCAGATCCGGATGCTGATGAGATGCTGGCTCCTGGTGCAAGGCTGCATCTTTGCTTGGGACCAGATCCGGATCCTGATGCAAGGCTGGATCCTGGTGCTGAGCTGGGTCCTTGCTTGGGGCCAGATCCGGATCCTGGTGCAGGGCTGGATCCTGGTGCTGAGCTGGCTCCTTGCTTGGGACCGGATCCGGATCCCGGTGCTGAGCTGGGTCCTTGCTTGGGACCAGATCCTGATCCCGGTGCTGGGATTGGTCCTTGCTTGGGGTCGGATCCGGATGCTGATGAGATGCTGGCTCCTGGTGCAAGGCTGCATCTTTGCTTGGGACCAGATCCGGATCCTGGTGCTGAGCTGGGTCCTTGCTCGGGGCCAGATCCGGATCCTGGTGAGATGCTGGCTCCTTGCTCAGGACCAGATCTGGATCCCGGTGCTGGGATTGGTCCTTGCTTGGGGCCAGATCCTGATCCTTGCTCAGGGCTGGATCCTGGTGCTGAGCTGGGTCTTTGACTGGGGCCAGATCCTGGTGCAGGGCCAGGTCCTTGCTTGAGGCCGGATCCGGATCCTGGTGCAGGGCTGGATCCTGGTGAGATGCTGGCTCCTTGCTTGGGGCCGGACCCGGATCCCGGTGCTGGGATTGGTCCTTGCTTGGGGCCAGATCCGGATCCTGATGCAGGGCTGGATCCTGGTGAGATGCTGGCTCCTTGCTCAGGACCAAATCTGGATCCCGGTGCTGGGATTGGTCCTTTCTTGGGGCTGGATCCGGATGCTGATGAGATGCTGGCTCCTGGGGCAAGGCTGCATCTTTGCTTGGGACCAGATCCGGATCCTGGTGCTGAGCTGGGTCCTTGCTTGGGACCAGATCCGGATCCTGGTGCAGGGCTGGATCCTGGTGAGATGCTGGCTCCTTGCTTGGGGCTGGATCCGGATGCTGATGAGATGCTGGCTCCTGCTGCAAGGCTGCATCTTTGCTTGGGACCAGATCCGGATCCTGATGCAAGGCTGGATCCTGGTGCTGATGCTGGCTCCTTGCTTGGGACCAGATCCGGATCCCGGTGCTGGGATTGGTCCTTGCTCGGGGCCGGATCCTGGTGCAAGGCTGGTCCCTGGCGTGACGTCACCGCCTCCGCCTCCGCCCCCCCTCCGCGTGACGTCACCGCCTCCGCCCCCCCTCCGCGTGACGTCACCGCCTCCCCCCCCTCCCCCGCGTGACGTCGCAGCCTCCCCCTCCCCGCGGCGTGACGTCACCTCCCGGCAGTGTGACGTCACTTCTCCAAGCCGTGATGTCCCCTCCCCGCGGCGTGACGTCACCAACCCGCGGCGTGACGTCACCCCTCCGGTGCCGCTCACAGGCTCGTCACGAGCTGCATTTGCCCATCGGGCTCCGCCCCCCCCGCGCCCTCCCCTCCCCCCCCAAAGCCCTCGGGGCGCCGCGAGGGGGGGGGCACCCGGGGGGCTCCCCCCAAGTAATGGGGAGCGGCGGGGGGGGGAGGAGGAGGAGGAGGGGGAGGGGGAGGCGGGGGTG
>NW_026913622.1:0-7172 GCF_034315485.1 Pezoporus occidentalis | reverse complement strand
AGAGGAGTCATAAAGGAGTCATAGAGGAGTCATAGTCATAGAGGAGTCATAGAGGAGTCATAGAGGAGTCATAGAGGAGTCATAGAGGAGTCATAGAGGAGTCATAGAGGAGTCATAGAGGAGTCATAGAGGAGTCATAGAGGAGTCATAGTCATAGAGGAGTCATAGAGGAGTCATAGAGGAGTCATAGAGGAGTCATAGAGGAGTCATAGAGGAGTCATAGAGGAGTCATAGAGGAGTCATAGAGGAGTCATACATAGAGGAGTCATAGAGGAGTCATAGAGGAGTCATAGAGGAGTAATAGAGGAGTCATAGAGGAGTCATAGAGGAGTCATAGAGGAGTCATAGAGGAGTCATAGAGGAGTCATAGAGGAGTCATAGAGGAGTCATAGAGAGGAGTCATAGAGGAGTCATAGAGGAGAGTCATAGAGGAGTCATAGAGGAGTCATACTGTGGAGTCATAGATGAGTCATAGAGGAGTCATAGAGGAGTCATAGAGGAGTCATAGTGGAGTCATAGAGGAGTCATAGAGGAGTCATAGAGGAGTCATAGAGGAGTCATAGAGGAGTCATAGAGGAGTCATAGAGGAGTCATACTGTCATAGAGACGTCATAGAGGAGTCATAGAGGAGTCATAGAGGAGTCGTAGAGGAGTCGTAGAGGAGTCATAGAGGAGTCATAGAGGAGTCATAGAGGAGTCATAGAGGAGTCATAGAGGAGTCATAGAGGAGTCATAGAGGAGTCATAGAGGAGTCATAGAGGAGTCATAGAGGAGTCATAGAGGAGTCATAGAGGAGTCATAGAGGAGTCATAGAGGAGTCATAGAGGAGTCATAGAGGAGTCATAGAGGAGTCATAGAGGAGTCAGAGGAGTCATAGAGGAGTCATAGAGGAGTCATAGTCATAGAGGAGTCATAGAGGAGTCATAGAGGAGTCATAGAGGAGTCATAGAGGAGAGGAGTCATAGAGGAGTCATAGAGGAGTCATAGAGGAGTCATAGAGGAGTCATAGAGGAGTCATAGAGGAGTCATAGAGGAGTCATAGAGGAGTCATAGGAAGTCATAGAGAGAAGTCATAAGGAGCTATATAGAGGAGTCATAGAGGAGTCATAGAGGAGTCATAGCGGAGTCATACAGGAGTCATAGAGGAGTCATAGAGGAGTCATAGAGGAGTCATAGAGGAGTCATAGAGGAGTCATAGAGGAGTCATAGAGGAGTCATAGAGGAGTCATAGAGGAGTCATAGGGGAGTCATAGGGGAGTCATACTGTCATAGAGGAGTCATAGAGGAGTCATAGAGGAGTCATAGAGGAGTCATACTGTCATAGAGGAGTCATAGAGGAGTCATAGAGGAGTCATAGAGGAGTCATAGAGGAGTCATAGAGGAGTCATACTGTCATAGAGGATTCATAGAGGAGTCATAGAGGAGTCATAGAGGTCATAGAGGAGTCATAGAGGAGTCATAGAGGAGTCATAAGGGAGTTCATAGAGGTCATAGAGGAGTCATAGAGGAGTCATAGAGGAGTCATAGAGGAGTCATAGAGGAGTCATAGAGGAGTCATAGAGGAGTCATAGAGGAGTCATAGAGGAGTCATAGAGTAGTCATACTCTCATAGAGGAGTCATAGAGGAGTCATACTGTCATAGAGGAGTCATACTGTCATAGAGGAGTCATAGAGGAGTCATACTGTCATAGAGGAGTCATAGAGGAGTCTGTCATAGAGGAGTCATAGAGGAGTCATAGAGGAGTCATAGAGGAGTCATAGAGGAGTCATAGAGGAGTCATAGAGGAGTCATAGAGGAGTCATAGAGGAGTCATAGAGGAGTCATAGAGGAGTCATAGAGGAGTCATAGAGGAGTCATAGAGGAGTCATAGAGGAGTCATAGAGGAGTCATAGAGGAGTCATAGAGGAGTCATAGAGGAGTCATAGAGGAGTCATAGAGGAGTCATAGAGGAGTCATAGAGGAGTCATAGAGGAGTCATAGAGGAGTCATAGAGGAGTCATAGAGGAGTCATAGAGGAGTCATAGAGGAGTCATAGAGGAGTCATAGAGGAGTCATAGAGGAGTCATAGAGGAGTCATAGTCATAGGAGTCATAGAGGAGTCATAGAGGAGTCATAGAGGAGTCATAGAGGAGTCATAGAGGAGTCATAGAGGAGTCATAGAGGAGTCATAGAGGAGTCATAGAGGAGTCATAGAGGAGTCATAGTCATAGAGGAGTCATAGAGGAGTCATAGAGGAGTCATAGAGGAGTCATAGAGGAGTCATAGAGGAGTCATAGAGGAGTCATAGAGGAGTCATAGAGGAGTCATAGAGGAGTCATACTGTCATAGAGGAGTCATAGAGGAGTCATAGAGGAGTCATAGAGGAGTCATAGAGGAGTCATAGAGGAGTCATAGAGGAGTCATAGAGGAGTCATAGAGGAGTCATAGAGGAGTCATAGAGGAGTCATAGAGGAGTCATAGAGGAGTCATAGAGGAGTCATAGAGGAGTCATAGAGGAGTCATAGAGGAGTCATAGAGGAGTCATAGAGGAGTCATAGAGGAGTCATAGAGGAGTCATAGAGGAGTCATAGAGGAGTCATAGAGGAGTCATAGAGGAGTCATAGAGGAGTCATAGAGGAGTCATAGAGGAGTCATACTGTCATAGAGGAGTCATAGAGGAGTCATAGAGGAGTCATAGAGGAGTCATAGAGGAGTCATAGAGGAGTCATAGAGGAGTCATAGAGGAGTCATAGAGGAGTCATAGAGGAGTCATAGAGGAGTCATAGAGGAGTCATAGAGGAGTCATAGAGGAGTCATAGAGGAGTCATAGAGGAGTCATAGAGGAGTCATAGAGGAGTCATAGAGGAGTCATAGAGGAGTCATAGAGGAGTCATAGAGGAGTCATAGAGGAGTCATAGAGGAGTCATAGAGGAGTCATAGAGGAGTCATAGAGGAGTCATAGAGGAGTCATAGGAGTCATAGAGGAGTCATAGAGGAGTCATAGAGGAGTCATAGAGGAGTCATAGAGGAGTCATGGAGGAGTCATAGAGGAGTCATAGAGGAGTCATACTGTCATAGAGGAGTCATAGAGGAGTCATACTGTCATAGAGGAGTCATAGAGGAGTCATAGAGGAGTCATAGAGGAGTCATAGAGGAGTCATAGAGGAGTCATAGAGGAGTCATAGAGGAGTCATACTGTCATAGAGGAGTCATAGAGGAGTCATACTGTCATAGAGGAGTCATAGAGGAGTCATAGAGGAGTCATAGAGGAGTCATAGAGGAGTCATAGAGGAGTCATAGAGGAGTCATAGAGGAGTCATAGAGGAGTCATAGAGGAGTCATAGAGGAGTCATACTGTCATAGAGGAGTCATAGAGGAGTCATAGAGGAGTCATAGAGGAGTCATAGAGGAGTCATAGAGGAGTCATACTGTCATAGAGGAGTCATAGAGGAGTCATAGAGGAGTCATAGAGGAGTCATAGAGGAGTCATAGAGGAGTCATAGAGGAGTCATAGAGGAGTCATAGAGGAGTCATAGAGGAGTCATAGAGGAGTCATAGAGGAGTCATAGAGGAGTCATAGAGGAGTCATAGAGGAGTCATAGAGGAGTCATAGAGGAGTCATACTGTCATAGAGGAGTCATAGAGGAGTCATAGAGGAGTCATAGAGAAGTCATAGAGGAGTCATAGAGGAGTCATAGAGGAGTCATACTGTCATAGAGGAGTCATAGAGGAGTCATAGAGGAGTCATAGAGGAGTCATAGAGGAGTCATAGAGGAGTCATAGAGGAGTCATAGAGGAGTCATAGAGGAGTCATAGAGGAGTCATAGAGGAGTCATAGAGGAGTCATAGAGGAGTCATACTGTCATAGAGGAGTCATAGAGGAGTCATAGAGGAGTCATAGAGGAGTCATAGAGGAGTCATAGAGGAGTCATACTGTCATAGAGGAGTCATAGAGGAGTCATACTGTCATAGAGGAGTCATAGAGGAGTCATAGAGGAGTCATAGAGGAGTCATAGAGGAGTCATAGAGGAGTCATAGAGGAGTCATAGAGGAGTCATAGAGGAGTCATACTGTCATAGAGGAGTCATAGAGGAGTCATAGAGGAGTCATAGAGGAGTCATAGAGGAGTCATAGAGGAGTCATAGAGGAGTCATAGAGGAGTCATAGAGGAGTCATACTGTCATAGAGGAGTCATAGAGGAGTCATAGAGGAGTCATAGAGGAGTCATAGAGGAGTCATAGAGGAGTCATAGAGGAGTCATAGAGGAGTCATAGAGGAGTCATAGAGGAGTCATAGAGGAGTCATAGAGGAGTCATAGAGGAGTCATAGAGGAGTCATAGAGGAGTCATAGAGGAGTCATAGAGGAGTCATAGAGGAGTCATAGAGGAGAGTCATAGAGGAGTCATAGAGGAGTCATAGAGGAGTCATACTGTCATAGAGGAGTCATAGAGGAGTCATAGAGGAGTCATACTGTCATAGAGGAGTCATAGAGGAGTCATAGAGGAGTCATAGAGGAGTCATAGAGGAGTCATAGAGGAGTCATAGAGGAGTCATAGAGGAGTCATAGAGGAGTCATACTGTCATAGAGGAGTCATAGAGGAGTCATAGAGGAGTCATAGAGGAGTCATAGAGGAGTCATAGAGGAGTCATAGAGGAGTCATAGAGGAGTCATAGAGGAGTCATAGAGGAGTCATAGAGGAGTCATAGAGGAGTCATAGAGGAGTCATAGAGGAGTCATAGAGGAGTCATAGAGGAGTCATAGAGTCATAGAGGAGTCATAGAGGAGTCATAGAGGAGTCATACTGTCATAGAGGAGTCATAGAGGAGTCATAGAGGAGTCATAGAGGAGTCATACTCTTATAGAGGAGTCATAGAGGAGTCATAGAGGAGTCATAGAGGAGTCATAGAGGAGTCATAGAGGAGTCATACTGTCATAGAGGAGTCATAGAGGAGTCATAGAGGAGTCATAGAGGAGTCATAGAGGAGTCATAGAGGAGTCATAGAGGAGTCATAGAGGAGTCATAGAGGAGTCATAGAGGAGTCATAGAGGAGTCATAGAGGAGTCATAGAGGAGTCATAGAGGAGTCATAGAGGAGTCATAGAGGAGTCATAGAGGAGTCATAGAGGAGTCATACTGTCATAGAGGAGTCATAGAGGAGTCATAGAGGAGTCATAGAGGAGTCATAGAGGAGTCATAGAGGAGTCATAGAGGAGTCATACTGGAGTCATAGAGGAGTCATAGAGGAGTCATAGAGGAGTCATAGAGGAGTCATAGAGGAGTCATAGAGGAGTCATAGAGGAGTCATAGAGGAGTCATAGAGGAGTCATAGAGGAGTCATAGAGGAGTCATAGAGGAGTCATAGAGGAGTCATAGAGGAGTCATAGAGGAGTCATAGAGGAGTCATAGAGAGAGTCATAGAGGAGTCATAGAGGAGTCATAGAGGAGTCATAGAGGAGTCATAGAGGAGTCATAGAGGAGTCATAGAGGAGTCATAGAGGAGTCATAGAGGAGTCATAGAGGAGTCATAGAGGAGTCATAGAGGAGTCATAGAGGAGTCATAGAGGAGTCATAGAGGAGTCATAGAGGAGTCATAGAGGAGTCATACAGTCATAGAGGAGTCATAGAGGAGTCATAGAGGAGTCATAGAGGAGTCATAGAGGAGTCATAGAGGAGTCATAGAGGAGTCATAGAGGAGTCATACTGTCATAGAGGAGTCATAGAGGAGTCATAGAGGAGTCATAGAGGAGTCATAGAGGAGTCATACTGTCATAGAGGAGTCATAGAGGAGTCATAGAGGAGTCATAGAGGAGTCATAGAGGAGTCATAGAGGAGTCATAGAGGAGTCATAGAGGAGTCATAGAGGAGTCATAGAGGAGTCATAGAGGAGTCATAGAGGAGTCATAGAGGAGTCATAGAGGAGTCATAGAGGAGTCATAGAGGAGTCATAGAGGAGTCATAGAGGAGTCATAGAGGAGTCATAGAGGAGTCATAGAGGAGTCATAGAGGAGTCATAGAGGAGTCATAGAGGAGTCATAGATGAGTCATAGAGGAGTCACAGAGGAGTCATAGAGGAGTCATAGTGGAGTCATAGAGGAGTCATACTGTCATAGAGGAGTCATTGAGGAGTCATACTGTCATAGAGGAGGCATAGAGGAGTCATACTGTCATAGAGGAGTCATAGAGGAGTCATAGAGGAGTCATAGAGGAGTCATACTGTCATAGAGGAGTCATAGAGGAGTCATAGATGAGTCATAGAGGAGTCATAGAGGAGTCATAGAGGAGTCATATAGAGGAGTCATACTGTCATAGAGGAGTCATAGAGGAGTCATAGAGGAGTCATACTGTCATAGAGGAGTCATAGAGGAGTCATAGAGGAGTCATAGAGGAGTCATAGTGGAGTCATAGAGGAGTCATACTGTCATAGAGGAGTCGTAGAGGAGTCATAGAGGAGTCATAGAGGAGTCATACTGTCATAGCGGAGTCATAGAGGAGTCATAGAGGAGTCATAGAGGAGTCATAGAGGAGTCATACTGTCATAGAGGATTCATAGAGGAGTCATACTGTCATAGAGGAGTCATAGAGGAGTCATAGAGGAGTCATAGAGGAGTCATAGAGGAGTCATACTGTCATAGAGGAGTCATAGAGGAGTCATACTGTCATAGAGGAGTCATAGAGGAGTCATAGAGGAGTCATAGAGGAGTCATAGAGGAGTCATACTGTCATAGAGGAGTCATAGAGGAGTCATAGAGGAGTCATAGAGGAGTCATAGAGGAGTCATAGAGGAGTCATAGAGGAGTCATACTGGAGTCATAGAGGAGTCATAGTGGACTCATAGAGGAGTCATAGAGGAGTCATAGAGGAGTCATAGAGTCATAGAGGAGTCATAGAGGAGTCATAGAGGAGTCATACAGGAGTCATAGAGGAGTCATAGAGGACTCATAGAGGAGTCATAATGTCATAGAGGAGTCATAGAGGAGTCATACTGTCATAGAGGAGTCATAGAGGAGTCATACTGTCATAGAGGAGTCATAGAGGAGTCATAGAGGAGTCATAGAGGAGTCATAGAGGAGTCATACTGTCATAGAGGAGTCATAGAGGAGTCATAGAGGAGTCATAGAGGAGTCATAGAGGAGTCATAGAGGAGTCATAGAGGAGTCATACTGTCATAGAGGAGTCAAAGAGGAGTCATAC
>NW_026913621.1:0-10138 GCF_034315485.1 Pezoporus occidentalis | reverse complement strand
ACACAGTCACCTTTACATCGGTGCATCCATCGTTGCTTTCACTGCTCCCTTTCATACAGGAAAATCATTTGAATGGAATCAGTCCAGAGCCTGCTCTCTGCTATGCAGCAACACAGCACAGAATGGACAGTGGCATCTGCTCCCACAGCAGAAGAACGTGCAGGGAAAACTAGTGCTGGGCCTCTTCAGCACACAGGCTGCTTTGCAACGGTGTCACCATCATTGCAGTCTCTCCTCGGTTTCATACCTAAAAGTCCATTTGAATCCAAATTCTCAGCTGGTCGCTTTCAGCTGCCCAGCAGCACAGTGAGTACAGCACGAACGTTTGGCTTCTGCTCCCACAGCAGAAGAGCCAGGATTGAAAGCTAATGCTGGACCTGTTCAGCACACAATCACCTTTACATTGGTGCATCCATTGTTGCTTTCACTGCTCCCTTTCATACAGGAAAATCATTTGAATGGAATCAGTTCAGAGCCTGCTCTCTCCTACGCAGCAACACAGTCAGCACAGAAGGAACAGTGGCATCTGCTCCCACAGCAGAAGAACCAGCAGGGAAAGCTAGTGCTGGGCCTCTTCAGCACACAGGCTGCTTTGCAACGGTGTCACCATCATTGCAGTCTCTCCTCGGTTTCATACCTAAAAGTCCATTTGAATCCAAATTCTCAGCTGGTCGCTTTCAGCTGCCCAGCAGCACAGTGAGTACAGCACGAACGTTTGGCTTCTGCTCCCACAGCAGAAGAGCCAGGATTGAAAGCTTGTGCTGGACCTGTTCAGCACACAATCACCTTTACATTGGTGCATCCATCGTTGCTTTCACTGCTCCCTTTCATACAGGAACAGCATTTGAATGGAGTCAGTAAAGAGCCTGCTCTCTGCTGCGCAGGAACACAGTCAGCACAGAATGAACAGTGGCATCTGCTCCCACAGCAGAAGAACCAGCAGGGAAAGCTAGTGCTGGGCCTCTTCAGCACACAGGCTGCTTTGCAACGGTGTCACCATCATTGCAGTCTCTCCTCGGTTTCATACCTAAAAGTCCATTTGAATCCAAATTCTCAGCTGGTCGCTCTCAGCTGCCCAGCAGCACAGTGAGTACAGCACGAACGTTTGGCCTCTGCTCCCACAGCAGAAGAGCCAGGATTGAAAGCTTGTGCTGGACCTGTTCAGCACACAATCACTTTTACATTGGTGCATCCATCGTTGCTTTCACTGCTCACAGTCATACAGGAAAAGCATTTGAATGGAATCAGTCCAGAGCCTGCTCTCTGCTACGCAGCAACACAGCACAGAATGAACAGTGGCATCTGCTCCCACAGCAGAAGAACCAGCATGGAAAGGTAGTGCTGGGCCTCTTCAGGACACAGGCAGCTTTGCAACGGTGTCACCATCATTGCAGTCTCTCCTCGGTTTCATACCTAAAAGCCCATTTGAATCCAAATTCTCAGGTGGACTCTCTCAGCTGCAGGCAGCACAGTGACTACAGCGCGAACGTTTGGCCTCTGCTTCCACAGCAGAAGTGTCAGGATTGAAAGCTGGTGCTGGACCTGTTCAGCACACAATCACCTTTACATTGGTGCATCCATTGTTGCTTTCACTGCTCCCTTTCATACAGGAAAAGCATTTGAATGGAGTCAGTTCAGAGCCTGCTCTCTGCTGGCAGCAACACAGTCAGCACAGAAAGAACAGTGGCATCTGCTCCCACAGCAGAAGAACCAGCAGGGAAAGCTAGTGCTGGGCCTCTTCAGCACACAGGCTGCTTTGCAACGGTGTCACCATCATTGCAGTCTCTCCTCGGTTTCATACCTAAAACTCCATTTGAATCCAAATTCTCAGCTGGTCTCTCTCAGCTGCAGGCAGCACAGTGACTACAGCACGAACGTTTGGCCTCTGCTCCCACAGCAGAAGAGCCAGGATTGAAAGCTGGTGCTGGACCTGTTCAGCACACAATCACTTTTACATTGGTGCATCCATCGTTGCTTTCACTGCTCACAGTCATACAGGAAAAGCATTTGAATGGAATCAGTCCAGAGCCTGCTCTCTGCTGCGCAGCCACACAGTCAGCACAGAACGAACAGTGGCATCTGCTCCCACAGCAGAAAAACCAGCAGGGAAAGCTAGTGCTGGGCCTCTTCAGCACACAGGCTGCTTTGCAACGGTGTCACCATCATTGCAGTCTCTCCTCGGTTTCATACCTAAAACTCCATTTGAATCCAAATTCTCAGCTGGTCTCTCTCAGCTGCAGGCAACACAGTGATTACAGCACTAACGTTTGGCCTCTGCTCCCACAGCAGAAGTGTCAGGATTGAAAGCTGGTGCTGGACCTGTTCAGCACACAATCACCTTTACATTGGTGCATCCATCGTTGCTTTCACTGCTCCCTTTCATACAGGAAAAGCATTTGAATGGAATCAGTTCAGAGCCTGCTCTCTGCTGGCAGCAACACAGTCAGCACAGAAAGAACAGTGGCATCTGCTCCCACAGCAGAAGAACCAGCAGGGAAAGCTAGTGCTGGGCCTCTTCAGCACACAGGCTGCTTTGCAACGGTGTCACCATCATTGCAGTCTCTCCTCGGTTTCATACCTAAAACTCCATTTGAATCCAAATTCTCAGCTGGTCGCTCTCAGCTGCAGGCAGCACAGTGAGTACAGCACGAACGTTTGGCTTCTGCTCCCACAGCAGAAGAGCCAGGATTGAAAGCTTGTGCTGGACCTGTTCAGCACACAATCACCTTTACATTGGTGCATCCATCGTTGCTTTCACTGCTCCCTTTCATACAGGAAAAGCATTTGAATGGAATCAGTTCAGAGCCTGCTCTCTGCTGGCAGCAACACAGTCAGCACAGAAAGAACAGTGGCATCTGCTCCCACAGCAGAAGAACCAGCAGGGAAAGCTAGTGCTGGGCCTCTTCAGCACACAGGCTGCTTTGCAACGGTGTCACCATCATTGCAGTCTCTCCTCGGTTTCATACCTAAAACTCCATTTGAATCCAAATTCTCAGCTGGTCTCTCTCAGCTGCCCAGCAGCACAGCGAGTACAGCGTGAACGTTTGGCCTCTGCTCCCACAGCAGAAGAGCCAGGAGGGAAAGCTGGTGCTGGGCCTGTTCAGCACACAATCACCTTTACATCGGTGCATCCATCGTTGCTTTCACTGCTCCCTTTCATACACGAAAAGCATTTGAATGGAATCAGTCCAGAACCTGCTCTCTGCTACGCAGCAACACAGTCAGCACTGAATGAACAGTGGCATCTGCTCCCACAGCAGAAGAACCAGCAGGGAAAGCTAGTGCTGGGCCTCTTCAGCACACAGGCTGCTTTGCAACGGTGTCACCATCATTGCAGTCTCTCCTCGGTTTCATACCTAAAACTCCATTTGAATCCAAATTCTCAGCTGGTCTCTCTCAGCTGCAGGCAGCACAGTGAGTACAGCACGAACGTTTGGCTTCTGCTCCCACAGCAGAAGAGCCAGGATTGAAAGCTGGTGCTGGACCTGTTCAGCACACAATCACTTTTACATTGGTGCATCCATCGTTGCTTTCACTGCTCACAGTCATACAGGAAAAGCATTTGAATGGAATCAGTCCAGAGCCTGCTCTCTGCTACGCAGCAACACAGCACAGAATGAACAGTGGCATCTGCTCCCACAGCAGAAGAACCAGCAGGGAAAGCTAGTGCTGGGCCTCTTCAGCACACAGGCTGCTTTGCAACGGTGTCACCATCATTGCAGTCTCTCCTCGGTTTCATACCTAAAAGTCCATTTGAATCCAAATTCTCAGCTGGTCTCTCTCAGCTGCAGGCAGCACAGTGAGTACAGCACGAACGTTTCTGCTCCCACAGCAGAAGAGCCAGGAGGGAAAGCTGCTGGGCCTCTTCAGCACACAGGCTGCTTTGCAACGGTGTCACCATCATTGCAGTCTCTCCTCAGCATAAAAAGCCATTTGAATCCAAAGCTGGTGCTGGACCTGTTCAGCACACAGTGAGTACAGCATGATCACCTTTACATTGGTGCATCCATCGTTGCTTTCACTGCTCTTTTTCATACAGGAAAAGCATTTGAATGGAATCAGTCCAGAGCCTGCTCTCTGCTGCACAGCAACACAGTCAGCACAGAATGGACAGTGGCATCTGCTCCCACAGCAGAAGAACCAGCAGGGAAAGCTAGTGCTGGGCCTCTTCAGCACACAGGCTGCTTTGCAACGGTGTCACCATCATTGCAGTCTCTCCTCGGTTTCATACCTAAAACTCCATTTGAATCCAAATTCTCAGCTGGTCGCTCTCAGCTGCAGGCAGCACAGTGAGTACAGCACGAACGTTTGGCCTCTGCTCCCACAGCAGAAGAGCCAGGATTGAAAGCTGGTGCTGGACCTGTTCAGCACACAATCACCTTTACATTGGTGCATCCATCGTTGCTTTCACTGCTCCCTTTCATACAGGAAAAGCATTTGAATGGAATCAGTTCAGAGCCTGCTCTCTGCTGGCAGCAACACAGTCAGCACAGAAAGAACAGTGGCATCTGCTCCCACAGCAGAAGAACCAGCAGGGAAAGCTAGTGCTGGGCCTCTTCAGCACACAGGCTGCTTTGCAACGGTGTCACCATCATTGCAGTCTCTCCTCGGTTTCATACCTAAAAGTCCATTTGAATCCAAATTCTCAGCTGGTCGCTCTCAGCTGCAGGCAGCACAGTGAGTACAGCACGAACGTTTGGCCTCTGCTCCCACAGCAGAAGAGCCAGGATTGAAAGCTTGTGCTGGACCTGTTCAGCACACAATCACCTTTACATTGGTGCATCCATCGTTGCTTTCACTGCTCCCTTTCATACAGGAAAAGCATTTGAATGGAATCAGTTCAGAGCCTGCTCTCTGCTGGCAGCAACACAGTCAGCACAGAAAGAACAGTGGCATCTGCTCCCACAGCAGAAGAACCAGCAGGGAAAGCTAGTGCTGGGCCTCTTCAGCACACAGGCTGCTTTGCAACGGTGTCACCATCATTGCAGTCTCTCCTCGGTTTCATACCTAAAACTCCATTTGAATCCAAATTCTCAGCTGGTCGCTCTCAGCTGCAGGCAGCACAGTGAGTACAGCACGAACGTTTGGCTTCTGCTCCCACAGCAGAAGAGCCAGGATTGAAAGCTGATGCTGGACCTGTTCAGCACACAATCACCTTTACATTGGTGCATCCATCGTTGCTTTCACTGCTCCCTTTCATACAGGAAAAGCATTTGAATGGAATCAGTTCAGAGCCTGCTCTCTGCTGGCAGCAACACAGTCAGCACAGAATGAACAGTGGCATCTGCTCCCACAGCAGAAGAACCAGCAGGGAAAGCTAGTGCTGGGCCTCTTCAGCACACAGGCTGCTTTGCAACGGTGTCACCATCATTGCAGTCTCTCCTCGGTTTCATACCTAAAAGTCCATTTGAATCCAAATTCTCAGCTGGTCTCTCTCAGCTGCAGGCAGCACAGTGACTACAGCACGAACGTTTGGCCTCTGCTCCCACAGCAGAAGAGCCAGGATTGAAAGCTGGTGCTGGACCTGTTCAGCACACAATCACCTTTACATTGGTGCATCCATCGTTGCTTTCACTGCTCCCTTTCATACAGGAAAAGCATTTGAATGGAATCAGTTCAGAGCCTGCTCTCTGCTGCGCAGCAACACAGTCAGCACAGAAAGAACAGTGGCATCTGCTCCCACAGCAGAAGAACCAGCAGGGAAAGCTAGTGCTGGGCCTCTTCAGCACACAGGCTGCTTTGCAACGGTGTCACCATCATTGCAGTCTCTCCTCGGTTTCATACCTAAAACTCCATTTGAATCCAAATTCTCAGCTGGTCGCTCTCAGCTGCAGGCAGCACAGTGAGTACAGCACGAACGTTTGGCCTCTGCTCCCACAGCAGAAGAGCCAGGATTGAAAGCTTGTGCTGGACCTGTTCAGCACACAATCACCTTTACATTGGTGCATCCATCGTTGCTTTCACTGCTCCCTTTCATACAGGAAAAGCATTTGAATGGAATCAGTTCAGAGCCTGCTCTCTGCTGGCAGCAACACAGTCAGCACAGAAAGAACAGTGGCATCTGCTCCCACAGCAGAAGAACCAGCAGGGAAAGCTAGTGCTGGGCCTCTTCAGCACACAGGCTGCTTTGCAACGGTGTCACCATCATTGCAGTCTCTCCTCGGTTTCATACCTAAAACTCCATTTGAATCCAAATTCTCAGCTGGTCGCTCTCAGCTGCAGGCAGCACAGTGAGTACAGCACGAACGTTTGGCTTCTGCTCCCACAGCAGAAGAGCCAGGATTGAAAGCTTGTGCTGGACCTGTTCAGCACACAATCACCTTTACATTGGTGCATCCATCGTTGCTTTCACTGCTCCCTTTCATACAGGAAAAGCATTTGAATGGAATCAGTTCAGAGCCTGCTCTCTGCTGGCAGCAACACAGTCAGCACAGAAAGAACAGTGGCATCTGCTCCCACAGCAGAAGAACCAGCAGGGAAAGCTAGTGCTGGGCCTCTTCAGCACACAGGCTGCTTTGCAACGGTGTCACCATCATTGCAGTCTCTCCTCGGTTTCATACCTAAAACTCCATTTGAATCCAAATTCTCAGCTGGTCTCTCTCAGCTGCCCAGCAGCACAGCGAGTACAGCGTGAACGTTTGGCCTCTGCTCCCACAGCAGAAGAGCCAGGAGGGAAAGCTGGTGCTGGGCCTGTTCAGCACACAATCACCTTTACATCGGTGCATCCATCGTTGCTTTCACTGCTCCCTTTCATACACGAAAAGCATTTGAATGGAATCAGTCCAGAACCTGCTCTCTGCTACGCAGCAACACAGTCAGCACTGAATGAACAGTGGCATCTGCTCCCACAGCAGAAGAACCAGCAGGGAAAGCTAGTGCTGGGCCTCTTCAGCACACAGGCTGCTTTGCAACGGTGTCACCATCATTGCAGTCTCTCCTCGGTTTCATACCTAAAACTCCATTTGAATCCAAATTCTCAGCTGGTCTCTCTCAGCTGCAGGCAGCACAGTGAGTACAGCACGAACGTTTGGCCTCTGCTCCCACAGCAGAAGAGCCAGGATTGAAAGCTGGTGCTGGACCTGTTCAGCACACAATCACTTTTACATTGGTGCATCCATCGTTGCTTTCACTGCTCACAGTCATACAGGAAAAGCATTTGAATGGAATCAGTCCAGAGCCTGCTCTCTGCTACGCAGCAACACAGCACAGAATGAACAGTGGCATCTGCTCCCACAGCAGAAGAACCAGCATGGAAAGGTAGTGCTGGGCCTCTTCAGGACACAGGCAGCTTTGCAACGGTGTCACCATCATTGCAGTCTCTCCTCGGTTTCATACCTAAAACTCCATTTGAATCCAAATTCTCAGGTGGACTCTCTCAGCTGCAGGCAGCACAGTGAGTACAGCACGAACGTTTGGCCTCTGCTCCCACAGCAGAAGAGCCAGGAGGGAAAGCTGGTGCTGGGCCTCTTCAGCACACAGGCTGCTTTGCAACGGTGTCACCATCATTGCAGTCTCTCCTCGGTTTCATACCTAAAAGTCCATTTGAATCCAAAATCTCAGCTGGTCGCTTTCAGCTGCCCAGCAGCCCAGTGAGTACAGCATGAACGTTTGGCCTCTGCTCCCACAGCTGAAGAGCCAGGAGGGAAAGATGGTGCTGGGCCTGTTCAGCACACAGTCACCTTTACATCGGTGCATCCATCGTTGCTTTCACTGCTCACTTTCATACAGGAAAAGCATTTGAATGGAATCAGTCCAGAGCCTGCTCTCTGCTGCACAGCAACACAGTCAGCACAGAATGGACAGTTCAGCTGGTCTCTCTCAGCTGCAGGCAGCACAGTGACTACAGCACGAACGTTTGGCCTCTGCTCCCACAGCAGAAGAGCCAGGATTGAAAGCTGGTGCTGGACCTGTTCAGCACACAATCACCTTTACATTGGTGCATCCATCGTTGCTTTCACTGCTCCCTTTCATACAGGAAAAGCATTTGAATGGAATCAGTTCAGAGCCTGCTCTCTGCTGGCAGCAACACAGTCAGCACAGAAAGAACAGTGGCATCTGCTCCCACAGCAGAAGAACCAGCAGGGAAAGCTAGTGCTGGGCCTCTTCAGCACACAGGCTGCTTTGCAACGGTGTCACCATCATTGCAGTCTCTCCTCGGTTTCATACCTAAAACTCCATTTGAATCCAAATTCTCAGCTGGTCGCTCTCAGCTGCCCAGGCAGCACAGTGAGTACAGCACGAACGTTTGGCCTCTGCTCCCACAGCAGAAGAGCCAGGATTGAAAGCTTGTGCTGGACCTGTTCAGCACACAATCACCTTTACATTGGTGCATCCATCGTTGCTTTCACTGCTCCCTTTCATACAGGAAAAGCATTTGAATGGAATCAGTTCAGAGCCTGCTCTCTGCTGGCAGCAACACAGTCAGCACAGAACGAACAGTGGCATCTGCTCCCACAGCAGAAGAACCAGCAGGGAAAGCTAGTGCTGGGCCTCTTCAGCACACAGGCTGCTTTGCAACGGTGTCACCATCATTGCAGTCTCTCCTCGGTTTCATACCTAAAAGTCCATTTGAATCCAAATTCTCAGCTGGGCTCTCTCAGCTGCAGGCAGCACAGTGAGTACAGCACGAACGTTTGGCTTCTGCTCCCACAGCAGAAGAGCCAGGATTGAAAGCTGTGCTGGACCTGTTCAGCACACAATCACCTTTACATTGGTGCATCCATCGTTGCTTTCACTGCTCCCTTTCATACAGGAAAAGCATTTGAATGGAATCAGTTCAGAGCCTGCTCTCTGCTGCGCAGCAACACAGTCAGCACAGAATGAACAGTGGCATCTGCTCCCACAGCAGAAGAACCAGCAGGGAAAGCTAGTGCTGGGCCTCTTCAGCACACAGGCTGCTTTGCAACGGTGTCACCATCATTGCAGTCTCTCCTCGGTTTCATACCTAAAACTCCATTTGAATCCAAATTCTCAGCTGGTCGCTCTCAGCTGCAGGCAGCACAGTGAGTACAGCACGAACGTTTGGCTTCTGCTCCCACAGCAGAAGAGCCAGGATTGAAAGCTGGTGCTGGACCTGTTCAGCACACAATCACCTTTACATTGGTGCATCCATCGTTGCTTTCACTGCTCCCTTTCATACAGGAAAAGCATTTGAATGGAATCAGTTCAGAGCCTGCTCTCTGCTGCGCAGCAACACAGTCAGCACAGAATGAACAGTGGCATCTGCTCCCACAGCAGAAGAACCAGCAGGGAAAGCTAGTGCTGGGCCTCTTCAGCACACAGGCTGCTTTGCAACGGTGTCACCATCATTGCAGTCTCTCCTCGGTTTCATACCTAAAAGTCCATTTGAATCCAAATTCTCAGCTGGTCGCTCTCAGCTGCAGGCAGCACAGTGAGTACAGCACGAACGTTTGGCCTCTGCTCCACAGCAGAAGAGCCAGGAGGGAAAGCTGGTGCTGGGCGGGTTCAGCACACAGTCACCTTTACATCGGTGCATCCATCGTTGCTTTCACTGCTCCCTTTCATACAGGAAAAGCATTTGAATGGAATCAGTCCAGAGCCTGCTCTCTGCTACGCAGCAACACAGCACAGAAAGGACAGTGGCATCTGCTCCCACAGCAGAAGAACGTGCAGGGAAAATCTGCTCCCACAGCAGAAGAGCCAGGAGGGAAAGCTGGTGCTGGACCTGTTCAGCACACAATCACCTTTACATTGGTGCATCCATCGTTGCTTTCACTGCTCCCTTTCATACAGGAAAAGCATTTGAATGGAATCAGTTCAGAGCCTGCTCTCTGCTGCGCAGCAACACAGTCAGCACAGAATGAACAGTGGCATCTGCTCCCACAGCAGAAGAACCAGCAGGGAAAGCTAGTGCTGGGCCTCTTCAGCACACAGGCTGCTTTGCAACGGTGTCACCATCATTGCAGTCTCTCCTCGGTTTCATACCTAAAAGTCCATTTGAATCCAAATTCTCAGCTGGTCGCTCTCAGCTGCAGGCAGCACAGTGACTACAGCACGAACGTTTGGCCTCTGCTCCCACAGCAGAAGTGTCAGGATTGAAAGCTGGTGCTGGACCTGTTCAGCACACAATCACCTTTACATTGGTGCATCCATCGTTGCTTTCACTTCTCCCTTTCAT
>NW_026913620.1:0-8197 GCF_034315485.1 Pezoporus occidentalis | reverse complement strand
AGGACTCATACTGTCATAGAGGAGTCATAGAGGAGTCATAGAGGAGTCATACTGTCATAGAGGAGTCATAGAGGAGTCATAGAGGAGTCATAGTCATGGAGGAGACATAGAGGAGTCATAGAGGAGTCATACTGTCATAGAGGAGTCATAGAGGAGTCATAGAGGAGTCATAGAGGAGTCATAGAGGAGTCATAGAGGAGTCATAGAGGAGTCATAGAGGAGTCATAGAGGATAGAGGAGTCATAGAGGAGTCATAGAGGAGTCATAGAGGAGTCATAGAGGAGTCATAGAGGAGTCATAGAGGAGTCATAGAGGAGTCATAGAGGAGTCATAGAGGAGTCATAGAGGAGTCATAGAGGAGTCATGCTGTCATAGAGGAGTCATAGAGGAGTCATAGAGGAGTCATACTGTCATAGAGGAGTCATAGAGGAGTCATAGAGAAGTCATACTGTCATAGAGGAGTCATAGAGGAGTCATAGAGGAGTCATAGAGGAGTCATAGAGGAGTCATAGAGGAGTCATAGTCATAGAGGAGTCATAGTGGAGTCATAGAGGAGTCATAGAGGAGTCATAGAGGAGTCATAGAGGAGTCATAGAGGAGTCATAGAGGAGTCATAGAGGAGTCATAGATAGAGGAGTCATAGAGGAGTCATAGAGGAGTCATAGAGGAGTCATAGAGGAGTCATAGAGGAGTCATAGAGGAGTCATAGAGGAGTCATAGAGGAGTCATAGAGGAGTCATAGAGGAGTCATAGAGGAGTCATAGAGGAGTCATAGAGGAGTCATAGAGGAGTCATAGAGGAGTCATAGAGTCATAGAGGAGTCATACTGTCATAGAGGAGTCATAGAGGAGTCATAGAGGAGTCATAGAGGAGTCATAGAGGAGTCATAGAGGAGTCATAGAGGAGTCATAGAGGAGTCATCGAGGAGTCATAGAGGAGTCATAGAGGAGTCATAGAGGAGTCATACTGTCATAGAGGAGTCATAGAGGAGTCATAGAGGAGTCATAGAGGAGTCATAGAGGAGTCATAGAGGAGTCATAGAGGAGTCATAGAGGAGTCATAGAGGAGTCATAGAGGAGTCATAGAGGAGTCATAGAGGAGTCATACTGTCATAGAGGAGTCATAGAGGAGTCATAGAGGAGTCATAGAGGAGTCATAGAGGAGTCATAGAGGAGTCATAGAGGAGTCATAGAGGAGTCATAGAGGAGTCATAGAGGAGTCATAGAGGAGTCATACTGTCATAGAGGAGTCATAGAGGAGTCATAGAGGAGTCATAGAGGAGTCATAGATTAGTCATAGAGGAGTCATAGAGGAGTCATACTGTCATAGAGGAGTCATAGAGGAGTCATAGAGGAGTCATAGAGGAGTCAGAGAGGAGTCATAGAGGAGAGGAGTCATAGAGGAGTCATAGAGGAGTCATAGAGGAGTCATAGAGGAGTCATAGAGGAGTCATAGAGGAGTCATAGAGGAGTCATAGAGGAGTCATAGAGGAGTCATAGAGGTCATAGAGGAGTCATAGAGGAGTCATAGAGGAGTCATAGAGGAGTCATAGAGGAGTCATAGAGGAGTCATAGAGGAGTCATAGAGGAGTCATAGAGGAGTCATAGAGGAGTCATAGAGGAGTCATAGAGGAGTCATAGAGGAGTCATAGAGGAGTCATAGAGGAGTCATAGAGGAGTCATAGAGGAGTCATAGAGGAGTCATAGAGGAGTCATAGAGGAGTCATAGAGGAGTCATAGAGGAGTCATAGAGGAGTCATAGAGGAGTCATAGAGGAGTCATAGAGGAGTCATAGAGGAGTCATAGAGGAGTCATAGAGGAGTCATAGAGGAGTCATAGAGGAGTCATACTGTCATAGAGGAGTCATAGAGGAGTCATAGAGGAGTCATAGAGGAGTCATAGAGGAGTCATAGAGGAGTCATAGAGGAGTCATAGAGGAGTCATAGAGGAGTCATAGAGGAGTCATAGAGGAGTCATAGAGGAGTCATAGAGGAGTCATAGAGGAGTCATAGAGGAGTCATAGAGGAGTCATAGAGGAGTCATACTGTCATAGAGGAGTCATAGAGGAGTCATAGAGGAGTCATACTGTCATAGAGGAGTCATAGAGGAGTCATAGAGGAGTCATAGAGGAGTCATAGAGGAGTCATACTGTCATAGAGGAGTCATAGAGGAGTCATAGAGGAGTCATAGAGGAGTCATAGAGGAGTCATAGAGGAGTCATAGAGGAGTCATAGAGGAGTCATAGAGGAGTCATAGAGGAGTCATAGAGGAGTCATAGAGGAGTCATAGGAGTCATAGAGGAGTCATAGAGGAGTCATAGAGGAGTCATAGAGGAGTCATAGAGGAGTCATAGAGGAGTCATAGAGGAGTCATAGAGGAGTCATAGAGGAGTCATAGAGGAGTCATAGAGGAGTCATACTGAGAGAGTCATAGAGGAGTCATCAGAGGAGTCATAGAGTCATAGAGGAGTCATAGAGGAGTCATAGAGGAGTCATAGAGGAGTCATAGAGGAGTCATAGAGGAGTCATAGAGGAGTCATAGAGGAGTCATAGAGGAGTCATAGAGGAGTCATAGAGGAGTCATAGAGGAGTCATAGAGGAGTCATAGAGGAGTCATAGAGGAGTCATAGAGGAGTCATAGAGGAGTCATAGAGGAGTCATAGAGGAGTCATAGAGGAGTCATAGAGGAGTCATAGAGGAGTCATAGAGGAGTCATAGAGGAGTCAGAGAGGAGTCATAGAGTCATAGAGGAGTCATAGAGGAGTCATAGAGGAGTCATAGAGGAGTCATAGAGGAGTCATAGAGGAGTCATAGATAGAGGAGTCATAGAGGAGTCATAGAGGAGTCATAGAGGAGTCATAGAGGAGTCATAGAGGAGTCATAGAGGAGTCATAGAGGAGTCATAGAGGAGTCATAGAGGAGTCATAGAGGAGTCATAGAGGAGTCATAGAGGAGTCATAGAGGAGTCATAGAGGAGTCATAGAGGAGTCATAGAGGAGTCATAGAGGAGTCATAGAGGAGTCATAGAGGAGTCATAGAGGAGTCATAGAGGAGTCATAGAGGAGTCATAGAGGAGTCATAGAGGAGTCATACTGTCATAGAGGAGTCATAGAGGAGTCATAGAGGAGTCATAGAGGAGTCATAGAGGAGTCATAGAGGAGTCATAGAGGAGTCATAGAGGAGTCATAGAGGAGTCATAGAGGAGTCATAGAGGAGTCATAGAGGAGTCATAGAGGAGTCATAGAGGAGTCATAGAGGAGTCATACTGTCATAGAGGAGTCATAGAGGAGTCATAGAGGAGTCATAGAGGAGTCATAGAGGAGTCATAGAGGAGTCATAGAGGAGTCATAGAGGAGTCATAGAGGAGTCATAGAGGAGTCATAGAGGAGTCATAGAGGAGTCATAGATAGAGGAGTCATAGAGGAGTCATAGAGGAGTCATAGAGGAGTCATACTGTCATAGAGGAGTCATAGAGGAGTCATAGAGGAGTCATAGAGGAGTCATACTGTCAGAGAGGAGTCATAGAGGAGTCATAGAGGAGTCATACTCTCATAGAGGAGTCATAGAGGAGTCATAGAGGAGTCATAGAGGAGTCATAGAGGAGTCATAGAGGAGTCATAGAGGTCATAGAGGAGTCATAGTGGAGTCATAGAGGAGTCATAGAGGAGTCATAGAGGAGTCATAGTCATAGAGGAGTCATAGAGGAGTCATAGAGGAGTCATAGAGAAGTCATACAGTCAGTCATAGAGGAGTCATAGAGGAGTCATAGAGGAGTCATAGAGGAGTCATAGAGGAGTCATAGAGGAGTCATAGAGGAGTCATAGAGGAGTCATAGAGGAGTCATAGAGGAGTCATAGAGGAGTCATAGAGGAGTCATAGAGGAGTCATAGAGGAGTCATAGAGGAGTCATAGAGGAGTCATAGAGGAGTCATAGAGGAGTCATAGAGGAGTCATACTGTCATAGAGGAGTCATAGAGGAGTCATAGAGGAGTCATAGAGGAGTCATAGAGGAGTCATAGAGGAGTCATAGAGGAGTCATAGAGGAGTCATAGAGGAGTCATAGAGGAGTCATAGAGGAGTCATAGAGGAGTCATAGAGGAGTCATAGAGGAGTCATAGAGGAGTCATAGAGGAGTCATAGAGGAGTCATAGAGGAGTCATAGAGGAGTCATAGAGGAGTCATAGAGGAGTCATAGAGGAGTCATAGAGGAGTCATAGAGGAGTCATAGAGGAGTCATAGAGGAGTCATAGAGGAGTCATAGAGGAGTCATAGAGGAGTCATAGAGGAGTCATAGAGGAGTCATAGAGGAGTCATAGAGGAGTCATAGAGGAGTCATACTGTCATAGAGGAGTCATAGAGGAGTCATAGAGGAGTCATAGAGGAGTCATACTGTCATAGAGGAGTCATAGAGGAGTCATAGAGGAGTCATAGAGGAGTCATAGAGGAGTCATAGAGGAGTCATAGAGGAGTCATAGAGGAGTCATAGAGGAGTCATAGAGGAGTCATAGAGAGAGTCATAGAGGAGTCATAGAGGAGTCATAGAGGAGTCATAGAGGAGTCATAGAGGAGTCATAGAGGAGTCATAGAGGAGTCATAGAGGAGTCATAGAGGAGTCATAGAGGAGTCATAGTCATAGAGGAGTCATAGAGGAGTCATAGAGGAGTCATAGAGGAGTCATAGAGGAGTCATAGAGGAGTCATAGAGGAGTCATAGAGGAGTCATAGAGGAGTCATAGAGGAGTCATAGAGGAGTCATCGAGGAGTCATAGAGGAGTCATAGAGGAGTCATAGAGGAGTCATAGAGGAGTCATAGAGGAGTCATAGAGGAGTCATAGAGGAGTCATAGAGGAGTCATAGAGGAGTCATAGAGGAGTCATAGAGGAGTCATAGAGGAGTCATAGAGGAGTCATAGAGGAGTCATAGAGGAGTCATAGAGGAGTCATAGAGGAGTCATAGAGGAGTCATAGAGGAGTCATAGAGGAGTCATAGAGGAGTCATAGAGGAGTCATAGAGGAGTCATAGAGGAGTCATAGAGGAGTCATAGAGGAGTCATACTGTCAGAGAGGAGTCATAGAGGAGTCATAGAGGAGTCATACTGTCATAGAGGAGTCATAGAGGAGTCATAGAGGAGTCATAGAGGAGTCATAGAGGAGTCATAGAGGAGTCATAGAGGAGTCATAGAGGAGTCATAGAGGAGTCATAGAGGAGTCATAGAGGAGTCATAGAGGAGTCATAGAGGAGTCATAGAGGAGTCATAGAGGAGTCATAGAGGAGTCATAGAGGAGTCATAGAGGAGTCATAGAGGAGTCATAGAGGAGTCATACTGTCATAGAGGAGTCATAGAGGAGTCATAGAGGAGTCATAGAGGAGTCATAGAGGAGTCATACTGTCATAGAGGAGTCATAGAGGAGTCATAGAGGAGTCATAGAGGAGTCATAGAGGAGTCATAGAGGAGTCATAGAGGAGTCATAGAGGAGTCATAGAGGAGTCATAGAGGAGTCATAGAGGAGTCATAGAGGAGTCATAGAGGAGTCATAGAGGAGTCATAGAGGAGTCATAGAGGAGTCATAGAGGAGTCATAGAGGAGTCATAGAGGAGTCATAGAGGAGT
This sequence comes from Pezoporus occidentalis, assembly GCF_034315485.1. Classification (NCBI taxonomy): domain Eukaryota; kingdom Metazoa; phylum Chordata; class Aves; order Psittaciformes; family Psittacidae; genus Pezoporus; species Pezoporus occidentalis. Next base: position 2,590 of record NW_026913620.1, on the reverse strand, counting down.
CATAGAGGAGTCATAGAGGAGTCATAGAGGAGTCATAGAGGAGTCATAGAGGAGTCATAGAGGAGTCATAGAGGAGTCATAGAGGAGTCATAGAGGAGTCATAGAGGAGTCATAGAGGAGTCATAGAGGAGTCATAGAGGAGTCATAGAGGAGTCATAGAGGAGTCATAGAGGAGTCATCAGAGGAGTCATAGAGGAGTCATAGATAGAGGAGTCATAGAGGAGTCATAGAGGAGTCATAGAGGAGTCATAGAGTCATAGAGGAGTCATAGAGGAGTCATAGAGGAGTCATAGAGGAGTCATAGAGGAGTCATAGAGGAGTCATAGAGGAGTCATAGAGGAGTCATAGAGGAGTCATAGAGGAGTCATAGAGGAGTCATAGAGGAGTCATAGAGGAGTCATACTGTCATAGAGGAGTCATAGAGGAGTCATAGAGGAGTCATAGAGGAGTCATAGAGGAGTCATAGAGGAGTCATAGAGGAGTCATAGAGGAGTCATAGAGGAGTCATAGAGGAGTCATAGAGGAGTCATAGAGGAGTCATAGAGGAGTCATAGAGGAGTCATATAGAGGAGTCATAGAGGAGTCATAGAGGAGTCATAGAGGAGTCATAGAGGAGTCATAGAGGAGTCATAGAGGAGTCATAGAGGAGTCATAGAGGAGTCATAGAGGAGTCATAGAGGAGTCATAGAGGAGTCATAGAGGAGTCATAGAGGAGTCATAGAGGAGTCATAGAGGAGTCATAGAGGAGTCATAGAGGAGTCATAGAGGAGTCATAGAGGAGTCATAGAGGAGTCATACTGTCATAGAGGAGTCATAGAGGAGTCATAGAGGAGTCATAGAGGAGTCATAGAGGAGTCATAGAGGAGTCATAGAGGAGTCATAGAGGAGTCATAGAGGAGTCATACTGTCATAGAGGAGTCATAGAGGAGTCATAGAGGAGTCATAGAGGAGTCATAGAGGAGTCATAGAGGAGTCATAGAGGAGTCATAGAGGAGTCATAGAGGAGTCATAGAGGAGTCATACTGTCATAGAGGAGTCATAGAGGAGTCATAGAGGAGTCATAGAGGAGTCATAGAGGAGTCATAGAGGAGTCATAGAGGAGTCATAGAGGAGTCATAGAGGAGTCATAGAGGAGTCATAGAGGAGTCATAGAGGAGTCATAGAGGAGTCATAGAGGAGTCATAGAGGAGTCATAGAGGAGTCATAGAGGAGTCATAGAGGAGTCATAGAGGAGTCATAGAGGAGTCATAGAGGAGTCATAGAGGAGTCATAGAGGAGTCATAGAGGAGTCATAGAGGAGTCATAGAGGAGTCATAGAGGAGTCATAGAGGAGTCATAGAGGAGTCATAGAGGAGTCATAGAGGAGTCATACTGTCATAGAGGAGTCATAGAGGAGTCATAGAGGAGTCATACTGTCATAGAGGAGTCATAGAGGAGTCATAGAGGAGTCATAGAGGAGTCATAGAGGAGTCATAGAGGAGTCATAGAGGAGTCATAGAGGAGTCATAGAGGAGTCATAGAGGAGTCATACTGTCATAGAGGAGTCATAGAGGAGTCATAGAGGAGTCATAGAGGAGTCATAGAGTCATAGAGGAGTCATAGAGGAGTCATAGAGGAGTCATAGAGGAGTCATAGAGGAGTCATAGAGGAGTCATACTGTCATAGAGGAGTCATAGAGGAGTCATAGAGGAGTCATAGAGGAGTCATAGAGGAGTCATAGAGGAGTCATAGAGGAGTCATAGAGGAGTCATAGAGGAGTCATAGAGGAGTCATAGAGGAGTCATAGAGTCATAGAGGAGTCATAGAGGAGTCATAGAGGAGTCATAGAGGAGTCATAGAGGAGTCATAGAGGAGTCATAGAGGAGTCATAGAGGAGTCATACTGTCATAGAGGAGTCATAGAGGAGTCATAGAGGAGTCATAGAGGAGTCATAGAGGAGTCATAGAGGAGTCATAGAGGAGTCATAGAGGAGTCATAGAGGAGTCATAGAGGAGTCATAGAGGAGTCATAGAGGAGTCATACTGTCAGAGAGGAGTCATAGAGGAGTCATAGAGGAGTCATACTCTCAGAGAGGAGTCATAGAGGAGTCATAGAGGAGTCATAGAGGAGTCATAGAGGAGTCATAGAGGAGTCATAGAGGAGTCATAGAGGAGTCATAGAGGAGTCATAGAGGAGTCATAGAGGAGTCATACTGTCATAGAGGAGTCATAGAGGAGTCATAGAGGAGTCATAGAGGAGTCATACTGTCATAGAGGAGTCATAGAGGAGTCATAGAGAAGTCATACTGTCATAGAGGAGTCATAGAGGAGTCATGGAGGAGTCATAGAGGAGTCATAGAGGAGTCATAGAGGAGTCATAGAGGAGTCATAGAGGAGTCATAGAGGAGTCATAGAGGAGTCATAGAGGAGTCATAGAGGAGTCATAGAGGAGTCATAGAGGAGTCATAGAGGAGTCATACTGTCATAGAGGAGTCATAGAGAAGTCATACTGTCATAGAGGAGTCATAGAGGAGTCATACTGTCATAGAGGAGTCATAGAGGAGTCATAGAGGAGTCATAGAGGAGTCATAGAGGAGTCGTAGAGGAGGCAT
>NW_026913619.1:0-4888 GCF_034315485.1 Pezoporus occidentalis | reverse complement strand
TAGAAGAGTCATACTGTCATAGAGGAGTCATAGAGGAGTCATAGAGGAGTCATAGAGGAGTCATAGAGGACTCATAGAGGTGTCCTAGAGGAGTCATAGAGGAGTCATAGAGGAGTCATAGAGGAGTCATACTGTCATAGAGGAGTCATAGAGGAGTCATAGAGGAGTCATAGAGGAGTCATAGTGGAGTCATAGAGGAGTCATAGAGGAGTCATACTGTCATAGAGGAGTCATAGAGGAGTCATAGAGTAGTCATAGAGTAGTCATAGAGGAGTCATAGAGGAGTCATAGAGGAGTCATAGAGGAGTCATAGAGGAGTCATAGAGGAGTCATAGAGGAGTCATAGAGGAGTCATAGAGGAGTCATAGAGTCATAGAGGAGTCATAGAGGAGTCATAGAGGAGTCATAGAGGAGTCATAGAGGAGTCATAGAGGAGTCATAGAGGAGTCATAGAGGAGTCATAGAGGAGTCATAGAGGAGTCATAGAGGAGTCATAGAGGAGTCATAGAGGAGTCATAGAGGAGTCATAGAGGAGTCATAGAGGAGTCATAGAGGAGTCATAGAGGAGTCATAGAGGAGTCATAGAGGAGTCATAGAGGAGTCATAGAGGAGTCATAGAGTCATAGAGGAGTCATAGAGGAGTCATAGAGGAGTCATAGAGGAGTCATAGAGGAGTCATAGAGGAGTCATAGAGGAGTCATAGAGGAGTCATAGAGGAGTCATAGAGGAGTCATAGAGGAGTCATAGAGGAGTCATAGAGGAGTCATAGAGGAGTCATAGAGGAGTCATAGAGGAGTCATAGAGGAGTCATAGAGGAGTCATAGAGGAGTCATAGAGGAGTCATAGAGGAGTCATAGAGGAGTCATAGAGGAGTCATAGAGGAGTCATAGAGGAGTCATAGAGGAGTCATAGAGGAGTCATAGAGGAGTCATAGAGGAGTCATAGAGGAGTCATACTGTCATAGAGGAGTCATAGAGGAGTCATAGAGGAGTCATAGAGGAGTCATAGAGGAGTCATAGAGGAGTCATAGAGGAGTCATAGAGGAGTCATAGAGGAGTCATAGAGGAGTCATAGAGGAGTCATAGAGGAGTCATAGAGGAGTCATAGAGGAGTCATAGAGGAGTCATAGAGGAGTCATAGAGGAGTCATAGAGGAGTCATAGAGGAGTCATAGAGGAGTCATAGAGGAGTCATAGAGGAGTCATAGAGGAGTCATAGAGGAGTCATAGAGGAGTCATAGAGGAGTCATAGAGGAGTCATAGAGGAGTCATAGAGGAGTCATAGAGGAGTCATAGAGGAGTCATAGAGGAGTCATAGAGGAGTCATAGAGGAGTCATAGAGGAGTCATAGAGGAGTCATAGAGGAGTCATAGAGGAGTCATAGAGGAGTCATAGAGGAGTCATAGAGGAGTCATAGAGGAGTCATAGAGGAGTCATAGAGGAGTCATAGAGGAGTCATAGAGGAGTCATAGAGGAGTCATAGAGGAGTCATAGAGGAGTCATAGAGGAGTCATAGAGGAGTCATAGAGGAGTCATAGAGGAGTCATAGAGGAGTCATAGAGGAGTCATAGAGGAGTCATAGAGGAGTCATAGAGGAGTCATAGAGTCATAGAGGAGTCATAGAGGAGTCATAGAGGAGTCATAGAGGAGTCATAGAGGAGTCATAGAGGAGTCATAGAGGAGTCATAGAGGAGTCATAGAGGAGTCATAGAGGAGTCATAGAGGAGTCATAGAGGAGTCATAGAGGAGTCATAGTCATAGAGGAGTCATAGAGGAGTCATAGAGGAGTCATAGAGGAGTCATAGAGGAGTCATAGAGGAGTCATAGAGGAGTCATAGAGGAGTCATAGAGGAGTCATAGAGGAGTCATAGAGGAGTCATAGAGGAGTCATAGAGGAGTCATAGAGGAGTCATAGAGGAGTCATAGAGGAGTCATAGAGGAGTCATAGAGGAGTCATAGAGGAGTCATAGAGGAGTCATAGAGGAGTCATAGAGGAGTCATAGAGGAGTCATAGAGGAGTCATAGAGGAGTCATAGAGGAGTCATAGAGGAGTCATAGAGGAGTCATAGAGGAGTCATAGAGGAGTCATAGAGGAGTCATAGAGGAGTCATAGAGGAGTCATACTGTCATAGAGGAGTCATAGAGGAGTCATAGAGGAGTCATAGAGGAGTCATAGAGGAGTCATAGAGGAGTCATAGAGGAGTCATAGAGGAGTCATACTGTCATAGAGGAGTCATAGAGGAGTCATAGAGGAGTCATAGAGGAGTCATAGAGGAGTCATAGAGGAGTCATAGAGGAGTCATAGAGGAGTCATAGAGGAGTCATAGAGGAGTCATACTGTCATAGAGGAGTCATAGAGGAGTCATAGAGGAGTCATAGAGGAGTCATAGAGGAGTCATAGAGGAGTCATAGAGGAGTCATAGAGGAGTCATAGAGGAGTCATAGAGGAGTCATAGAGGAGTCATAGAGGAGTCATAGAGGAGTCATAGAGGAGTCATAGAGGAGTCATAGAGGAGTCATAGAGGAGTCATAGAGGAGTCATAGAGGAGTCATAGAGGAGTCATAGAGTCATAGAGGAGTCATAGAGGAGTCATAGAGGAGTCATAGAGGAGTCATAGAGGAGTCATAGAGGAGTCATAGAGGAGTCATAGAGGAGTCATAGAGGAGTCATAGAGGAGTCATAGAGGAGTCATAGAGGAGTCATAGAGGAGTCATAGAGGAGTCATAGAGGAGTCATAGAGGAGTCATAGAGGAGTCATAGAGGAGTCATAGAGGAGTCATAGAGGAGTCATAGAGGAGTCATAGAGGAGTCATAGAGGAGTCATAGAGGAGTCATAGAGGAGTCATAGAGGAGTCATAGAGGAGTCATAGAGAGAGTCATAGAGGAGTCATAGAGGAGTCATAGAGGAGTCATAGAGGAGTCATAGAGGAGTCATAGAGGAGTCATAGAGGAGTCATAGAGGAGTCATAGAGGAGTCATAGAGGAGTCATAGAGGAGTCATAGAGGAGTCATAGAGGAGTCATAGAGGAGTCATAGAGGAGTCATAGAGGAGTCATAGAGGAGTCATAGAGGAGTCATAGAGGAGTCATAGAGGAGTCATAGAGGAGTCATAGAGGAGTCATAGAGGAGTCATAGAGGAGTCATAGAGGAGTCATAGAGGAGTCATAGAGGAGTCATAGAGGAGTCATAGAGGAGTCATAGAGGAGTCATAGAGGAGTCATAGAGGAGTCATAGAGGAGTCATAGAGGAGTCATAGAGGAGTCATAGAGGAGTCATAGAGGAGTCATAGAGGAGTCATAGAGGAGTCATAGAGGAGTCATAGAGGAGTCATAGAGGAGTCATACTGTCATAGAGGAGTCATAGAGGAGTCATAGAGGAGTCATAGAGGAGTCATAGAGGAGTCATAGAGGAGTCATAGAGGAGTCATAGAGGAGTCATAGAGGAGTCATAGAGGAGTCATAGAGGAGTCATAGAGGAGTCATAGAGGAGTCATAGAGGAGTCATAGAGGAGTCATAGAGGAGTCATAGAGGAGTCATAGAGGAGTCATAGAGGAGTCATAGAGGAGTCATAGAGGAGTCATAGAGGAGTCATAGAGGAGTCATAGAGGAGTCATAGAGGAGTCATAGAGGAGTCATAGAGTAGTCATAGAGGAGTCATAGTCATAGAGGAGTCATACTGTCATAGAGGAGTCATAGAGGAGTCATAGAGGAGTCATAGAGGAGTCATAGAGGAGTCATAGAGGAGTCATAGAGGAGTCATAGAGGAGTCATAGAGGAGTCATAGAGGAGTCATAGAGGAGTCATAGAGGAGTCATAGAGGAGTCATAGAGGAGTCATAGAGGAGTCATAGAGGAGTCATAGAGGAGTCATAGAGGAGTCATAGAGGAGTCATAGAGGAGTCATAGAGGAGTCATAGAGGAGTCATAGAGGAGTCATAGAGGAGTCATAGAGGAGTCATAGAGGAGTCATAGAGGAGTCATAGAGGAGTCATAGAGGAGTCATAGAGGAGTCATAGAGGAGTCATAGAGGAGTCATAGAGGAGTCATAGAGGAGTCATAGAGGAGTCATAGAGGAGTCATAGAGGAGTCATAGAGGAGTCATAGAGGAGTCATAGAGGAGTCATAGAGGAGTCATAGAGGAGTCATAGAGGAGTCATAGAGGAGTCATACTGTCATAGAGGAGTCATAGAGGAGTCATAGAGGAGTCATAGAGGAGTCATAGAGGAGTCATAGAGGAGTCATAGAGGAGTCATAGAGGAGTCATAGAGGAGTCATAGAGGAGTCATAGAGGAGTCATAGAGGAGTCATAGAGGAGTCATAGAGGAGTCATAGAGGAGTCATAGAGGAGTCATAGAGGAGTCATAGAGGAGTCATAGAGGAGTCATAGAGGAGTCATAGAGGAGTCATAGAGGAGTCATAGAGGAGTCATAGAGGAGTCATAGAGGAGTCATAGAGGAGTCATAGAGGAGTCATAGAGGAGTCATAGAGGAGTCATAGAGGAGTCATAGAGGAGTCATAGAGGAGTCATAGAGGAGTCATAGAGGAGTCATAGAGGAGTCATAGAGGAGTCATAGAGGAGTCATAGAGGAGTCATAGAGGAGTCATAGAGGAGTCATAGAGGAGTCATAGAGGAGTCATAGAGGAGTCATAGAGGAGTCATAGAGGAGTCATAGAGGAGTCATAGAGGAGTCATAGAGGAGTCATAGGAGTCATGAGTCATAGAGGAGTCATAGAGGAGTCATAGAGGAGTAGAGGAGTCATAGAGGAGTCATAGAGGAGTCATAGAGGAGTCATAGAGGAGTCATAGAGGAGTCATAGAGGAGTCATAGAGGAGTCATAGAGGAGTCATACTGTCATAGAGGAGTCATAGAGGAGTCATAGAAGAGTCAT